>NC_058080.1:162944817-163244817 GCF_014858855.1 Bufo gargarizans
CCCCGTGTTGTTACAGGATGCCGGCTGAATGATTTCAGCCGGCATCCTGTTCCGATTAACCCCTGCGGCGCCGGAATCCCGATTTAAAGTTAGGACGTAACGGTACGCCCTGAGTCCTTAAGGACTCGGGAAATAGGGCGCACCGGTACGCCCTACGTCCTTAAGGGGTTAAAGGACCTTAACATGTATAGCTTGGAAGAAAGACGAGACAGAGGGGATATGATAGAAACTTTTAAATACATAAAGGGAATCAACAAGGTAAAAGAGGAGAGAATATTTAAAAGAAGAAAAACTGCTACAAGAGGACATAGTTTTAAATTAGAGGGGCAAAGGTTTAAAAGTAATATCAGGAAGTATTACTTTATTGAGAGAGTAGTGGATGCATGGAATAGCCTTCCTGCAGAAGTGGTAGCTGCTAATACAGTGGAGGAGTTTAAGCATGCATGGGATAGGCATAGTATTCAGTATATTGGGCAGACTAGATGGGCACATATATAACAGTGCCACCCACATATCCCTATAACAGTGCCATCCACAGATCCCCCATAACAATGTCAGCCACAGATCCCCCTGTAACAGTGTCAGCCACAGATCCCCCCTGTAACAGTGTCCATCACAGATCCCCCCTGTAACAGTGTCCATCACAGATCCCACTATAATAGTGCCTCATCCACAGATCCCCCCATAACAGTGCATCATCCACAGATCCCCCATAACAGTGCGTCATCCACAAATCCCCCAATAACAGTGCGTCATCCACAGATCCCCCATAACAGTGCCATCCCCAGATCCCCCCATAACAGTGTCCTTCACAGATCACCCATAATAGTGCCATCCACAGATCCCCAGTAATAGTGCCATCCACAGACCACCATTAGTTTCAAACCCACCAAAAGCACACCTTTTGGTTCAAATTTTTTTTTCTTATTTTCCTCCCCAAAAACCTAGGTGCGTCTAATGGGCTGGTGCGTCTTATAGGGCATAAAAATACGGTATACAAAATCAAACACAATGCAACAGCACCTTGCAAACAGAATATATGAACTAATGCTATACGGACTATATTAATCAATATAAGGTACTTAGCAAATATATTTTGATCAAAATCATCAAATAGAGAGACCAGTATACTACTCTGGGTATACTAATCTGATGCTAGAAGATGTAAGATGGGCTAATTTTTATATATTTTCCCCAGGAACGCAAACGAGTGTTCGCTGGTTTACGATACTCATTAGAGATGAGCGAACTTGTCGAGATTCGGTTCGGTTCCCATTTGCCGAATTTTTGGAAAAGTTTGGTTTGGACCCAAATCGATTAAAATTGTCTCCAATTACCTAGGAAATTGGTATATAACACTCCCTAGAATCCTAGGGCTCTCTTTTAATTCATTTTGCTGTTCCTTCACCCCCTCGCTAAGCTCTTGAACACAATGACAGCATTAGTAAATCATGTCAGAGTGACAATGACATACATAGCTATGGGTAAACACATGTTTGACACCGTTAATAAACAGTGCTTAAAAACACGCTGCACCGTCTCACATGTTGTACTTTTTCATATTCCAAAGCTTCCAAAAAATTGTCCCTTATTGGGGGCAGATGGTGTTATAGGGAAAAAGGTGAATTGTTGGGGGACTAAAAGTCCAGAAATTATTCCTTGTTTGGGTCAGAATGCCTGCCCATACAACACGCACAAGTGTTGATTACGAGAAGAAAAAGTGGCTCGTTGTGGTGTAGAAGAATTTTCCCTTTTAATCGGGAGAAGCAGCAGTACAGCGTGCAGTATTGCCCTAAACTCCTGAAGATGCAAGAGCTTTGGTGAAACATGTACACCACAGTATCTGACAGCATATAATCCCAACAATTGCTGAAACCAGCAGAATATAATGCGTGGTGTACAACTATCAACTCCTATATAAATTAAACCAACACGCAAATAACAAATCAATCCATCTTTATATAAAAATTGAGGAATTCAAAAAAGCGCAACTGCGAAATGGATGTTGGGACGTTCCTCCAGCCAGGTTTGTTATAATATGTGTTTATGTTGCTCACTGTTGTCTATGCTTTTTGCCAGCATTATATTGGACATTGTTATCTTCAGTCAGGCGGCCCTCACCCTGCTAGATGATTTACTCTCATTTATATGCCACTTTTGTGGCAAACTGATATTTATGTGTGCAGGGCCACACTTGTTATTCTCTGTACTGGCGTATTGCATACACAACAGTGGTATCTACAATTATACTGATAAATGCATTATCCTTTGGTCTGGAGGCTATACTCCTCACTTTCCTGCATTTCTCGATTTATTTATCATGTATGTCATTTTATCTGTTATAATAAAGATGGATTGATTTGTTATTTGTGTGTTGGTTTAATTTATATAGGAGTTGATAGTATCTGACAGCATCTTAGGGAAAGAGGTTGTGCTGTGCACAAACCACATCCTAAGTTGATAGATGTGCTTGCAAAACAAAGCAGCAGCAATGACAGGGTCTTTTAATTATAGATTTAGTTTTTTTGAGCAATTTGAGAATAAAGATCAGTAGGGAAGGGTACACTGAGTGATAAATGTAAAACGGGTTTTAGTGACCAAATGGCTTTTCGAAAATAAGTGACGTGTTGGACACTGGTGGAGGACAACTTGGTCAGTTTGGGTGTCTGTGCTGAAAACCTCTGAGATGAAAATGAAAGCTGACCAAGAAGATAAAGAGCATTCTACCATACATTTTGATGTGATCCCGCTAGGTTAGTGTGCTGGCAGTAGGGTCACAGGCATCCCACTAGGTTTTACCCCATCTTGGCAGTCGCCATCAGTTAGTGGTCCTGCAAGGCCAACACCCCGCCTCAAACGTTTCAGAGGCAATCACCCATCGGGCCACTCGTTAGCTAGCCGCCTCGCATGTTGCATAGAGAGGGCCTCACCTGTCACTCCCTTCCCCTGTTTTCTGTCTTACAGTCACCGAGAGGCCTAAAACTCCTGCCACTACGACGAGTGGCCTCAATAACCCCTTGCGCCAATGCATAGATAGAGCCTCTCAAGCCGCTTGGCAATTAGCAGGGCCTTATCTGTCACCAAACAAGTATAAGCTTTCGCCATCCGGCCTAGCTAGCCTGCCAGCACAATTTGGTGGTTTTTCCTACAATAATCAATAGTTTTGTTTATAGTATGTCTCTGGAAGGGGTAGAAGACTTCTCCCTACCTGGCACCCCGGCTCGATCTGTCACTCCCACTCCACTCAGGGAGAGGAGCTAGCCAGTCCAGCATCGATCAGGTCCTGGACGATCCCACGCTTAACCACGGAGTTGAGGAGACAACAAATCCCATACCCCGCTACAGCAAGGAAAGCAGAACGTTTCAGACTGCTACGCACATCCACACATAACATGTATGCCGGGGAAGGACCTAGCCAGTCCAACCCAGGGGACATACATGCCATGTTATCCTCACTCATGGCGTCCATGAGTAAGGTCAACTCCAGGTTGGAAAAACTTGAGTCGGTCACCACGGCCCTTTCTCTGGCAGGGCCACCTGCTGCGGCTTCACAAGCACCAGCCGGTTTGCCATTAGTTGCTCCAACCATCAACCTGGATGACCAGGAAGTTAGCCCGGCTCATATGATACCGGAGCATATAAAAGGGATATCCTAGAAGGTAAGGACGTCAACCTGGCTTCCCTGGTGATTGACTCCCAGGATATTGTCGAGAACAAGACATATGCTTACGATGATGTTTCTGTTGTTGTCAGGTCTAGGGATGCCCAACTAAACAGGAAACTGACTATCCCTGAATTTGTTCTAGCTTTTGGTATTTACAGGGACGTCATCTGTGCGGTCTATCCCAATAGGAGAGAGGAGTTTGATCTCTATATGCACAAGCTGGTAGACCTGGGCAACAAATATGGTGGTTCAGCTTTCTATGACTACCATAGGTCTTTTTCTGCGAAAGTGTCTGGAGCCTTCTCCCAGTACGTAATACGATCCAACTGGGGAAAGATCGATACCATCATTTTTTGCAGACACTTTGCGGGTCTAAGAACGCCGGCCTGTGCATACTGCTCCTCCACAGCCCACACTACAAATTTTTGTCCCAACATGGCGGACAAACATGCCCCCATGCAAGGAGCCAGTCCCTCTGGGGTTCCAGAGAAGTCGTCACAAGACAAACTGGGACGCCCAATCAAGTTTCTGGGCAAGTCCCAGATATGTAATAATTTTAATGTGGGGTCCTGCAATTACAGTGGATGTAGACTGTTGCATGTGTGTACAAAATGTTTTAGGGCACATGCAAAGACCATGTGTCCAAATAAAATGTATTCCAAGCCTTACCTAATGTCCATCAATATGCCAGTTTTCACTGCATTCATGTCCCAGCACCCATCTAGACATCTAATAGACTTTCTCATCTCTGGTTTAACAGAAGGCTTCCATACAGGTATCCTGCACTTACCAATCGGAACTCTGGAATGCCCTAATCTACAATCCGCCCAACACAACCCCACAGCGGTTGACACCCTCATAGCTCAAGAAGTGGCTGAGGGCTTCGTATTAGGGCCTTTCAAAACTCCCCCATTCGCAGAATGGCGCACCAACCCCATTGGTATCGTCACAGGGAAATCTTCCCAAAAACAGAGACTCATCATTGACTTATCGGCACCCCACTCTTTGGCCAACCCCAGTCTTAATTCCCTCATCCCCTCTGAGGAATTCTCCCTGCAATACACCACCATAGATCATGCCATTACCACCATCATACAAGCAGGGGTTGGAGCTTGGCTCAGTAAAACCGACATTACCAACGCCTTTAAATTACTACCAATCCACCCTACACTGTGGTACCTGCATGGCATCAAGTGGTCCGGGAACGACTATTTTTTCTCCCGGTTAACCTTTGGGTCCAAGAGTAGCCTAGATATTTTTGACACGTTTGCCAAAGCATTATGCTGGTTGCTATTGAACCTAGCCAGGTGCCCTACGGTATTACATTACCTTGACGATTTCCTACTGATAGAGGAAAACACTTCCCCTCCTACTAGTCTCAAAGCTACCACCAAGCTGTTTGAGCAACTAGGTGTTCCTATCTCCCCCAAGAAAACAGAGGGGCCAGACATGGTTATCACTTTTTTGGGTATCCAATTAGACTCGGCTACGATGCAAGTGAGCCTACCACACGATAAGATATTGAACATTCTCACTTACATTAACAGCTACCTTCGGCTCGGTACTTGCAACCGCAAAGAACTACAGTCCCTGCTGGGATCACTGAATTTTGCCATGCAAATCATACCTCAAGGCCGCTCCTTCATATCACGACTATTGCATCTTTTTCCACTTTTTCTACACGACATGCACAGGTTGTTCCTAGATGCCCAAGCTACGGCAGATCTAAACATGTGGAAGAGTTTTTTATCCATTTGGAATGGTAAAAGCATGTTCCTCCCTCAATTGACTGACTCATCTCCCACCATTTGGTCAGATGCGGCATCTACCACTGGCTTTGCAGCAGATTTTGGGAACGATTGGCTTTGGGGCAGCTGGCCTTCAGCAGTTCAGGATTTGGAAGGGTTTTCCACTACCTCAGCTCTTTTTGAGATCTATCCCATCGTGGCAGCTGCCGTAGCGTGGGGTCATTTATGGGCAAACATGCCAGTTTGTTGCTACTCAGACAACCAAGCAACCTGTCACATCATCAACAAAGGTCGTTCCAAATCCCTTACGATCATGAGATTTCTGAGGAAACTCACTTGGTTGGCAGCTTGTCATAATTTTTTCCTATGTTGTTTCCATGTCCCAGGGGTGTGTAACACAGCTGCTGACAATTTGTCTCGCTTTAAATTTCAGGCGTTTCATCAGGCTCTCCCGTCAGCGACACCGACAGCCACCGTCACTCCAACATTTCAACAACTCATACTGGACTAGAAACCATCATGCAGCATAGCAGAACATTGTCCCAATTGGCACTTTCAGACAATACGCACAAAACATACAGCAGAGCTTTCACACTATTCAAAAGATTCCTTCTGGAACATAACATCATGCAACCATTTGTTATGACTTCTTTTTTGGGGTTTGCTTCCTTCTGCCACCTTAAACTCAAAATGTCATATAACACCATCAAACTCTATCTCACTGGCATTCAACATCATATGCTAATCTTACACCCTAATAACAACAGTTTCATGGCCTCTCACCAAATCAAGACCATACTCAGAGGTATTCAGAAAGCAGAACCCTCACATACAGCCCAGAGGCTACCCACAGATAATCATATATTTAAAGCCCTAGCTAACCTGCTTGACTCAAAACCATTTGACACCAATACAAACTCTATCATCAAAACAGCAATTTACTTGGCTTTCTATGGATTCCTAAGGCCGAGAGAATTTACTACAACCTCCACGACCCAAACTACTCCTTTCCTCCTTTTTTCCCACTTGACGAAACATATGGATCATTACATCCTGACTTTACCTCTCTCCAAAAACAGTCAGCACATACCCATAAACATTCCGTACTATCCCATGCACAACAGAAGGTGTCCAGTCAGGGTTCTTGATGCCTCCATACAGCATCATAACTTTCTACCCTCACAACCATTACTACAGCTGTAAGGTTCAGTACTCACCACTACAACCTTCATGACCTACGTCAGGTCTTCACTCACACAACTGGGCTCAACGCAGCCAACTACTCAGGGCACTCCTTTCGTATAGGAGGAGCATCCACAGCCTCCAGTGTAAACATCCCAACTCATGTTATCAAAACATTGGGGCGCTGGAAGTCATCCGCTTACTCACGGTACATACCTAACCCAGTGCAAGAATTAAGGGATGCTTTCAAGAACATGTCTGGTTGATAAAATGCATATGTATTGATTGTCTGTAAATAAATTTGTTTACTTCATTTTTGCCCTCTTCTTTCTCAGGCCTACCTCATCCTCGGTTCCGGCAAACCACAACCGACTGCGCTTTTATTCTCCTACTTTCCCATGGTATTCCTCACTGTACTATTGTAAACGCCTAACACAAGTATTAAGGCAATTTGCCTGGATTTGTGGGAGGGGCTGAGTGCTACCTCCAGCCTATTTAAGGCACTACCCTTACCTGGCTCCTTTACCGTCTGAGGTCAGAGTTGCATGACCCTCCCACCACACCACTTATTAACACTCATTTCCTTTCTATTTCTTTTCCTGGGTAGGCCCTCTTCTTTCTCAGGCCTACCTCATCCTCGGTTCCGGCACACCACAACCGACTGCGCTTTTATTCTCCTACTTTCCCATGGTATTCCTCACTGTACTATTGTAAGCGCCTAGCACAAATATACACACACATAATTTTTTTTAATGTATGCATTATAATCTATTCCAGTATTGTTTCTTTTAGTACAGTAAGGGGTTGTCCCACCATAAGAACGTATTCCCTTTGGATAGGGGAAAGAGTCCTCAGAGTGAATGGAGCAGTGGTGTGCTTGTGTGACTGCCTCTCCATTCACTCCAGGGACTTCAACACCTCATTCTTGTGATCTTAGGCCTTGTTCACATTTTCATTTTTTGCAGCATGCATGCTATAGTACAGGAGTCTGGCAGAGGAAGGGGTGGGCAGAGGCTGGAATGGCTACCTGATAGCTGCCTGCTGATCCCAACCTCTGTCATCCTTCTGTACTATATCATACAGTACAAGGCATTTTTCTTACTCTGCCCCGCTGCTGCGCTGTGTACTAGTGCTTACTTTGGCACACTTGCATATGCACACAAGCGATGTGGATGGTCCTGACATTAAGTACATGTATATATAAGTGTGCCATAGTTTGCATCTCTGCCATCTGTGCAGGTCCTGTGTCCCCACACAGTGGGGCCCTTGACCACTGCAAGCAAAAAGCAGCAGTAATTTGTCACCAATACGGCCAGTCATTGGCTACAGTGGTAACATGCCTCTCTAAAAAATAGATGCTAAAAATTACAGTAAATATAATTAAAAAGTTCAAAATAGCCACAGGAGTTTACTCGGGATGAAGAGGTTTCACAGAAGTGTGTGTGTGAGTGTGTTAGGAAGGGGGGGGGGGGGGGGGTCGGGGGGTGTGGGCTCATACAAAAATTTGCTGTGGGGTAATTCAGTTCTAGCTATGCCCCTGCTAATATAAGATTATTTCCACCCCACCCCCAAACCAACACTTGAACTGTCTGGAGATGCCATGACACTGATTTTGTACTAGTAAAAGTCACAAAACAGAAATCTCTGATATGTTGCCTGGAATCTGGCGCTGCTGATCCTAAAAAGTGACGTGGGTCAAAGTCACCATGTAATTCTGAAAGGTTGCGGTTTGTGGGGTGGAGGTTGTGAATTGTGTTGATTGTGAATATTCTAATTGCAAATTTTTATCGCGAATATTGGCACTTCGAAAATTCGGGAATCTCTAGAATATAGTGCTATATATACGTAATTGCGAATATTCTCGTTTTTTTTTCATCAGTACCCATGATCCCTCACTGCTTCTTTCTTGTGGGCCAATGAGAAGGCTGCAGTATCTTTGACTTTAGGAGTAGTGTTAATTGCACATTTTCGTATTGAAAAAATATTTTATCGCAATTTTCTTTTGAGACTTTTCTGATTGCCAATTTTCACAATCAAGAAAATAATGACTGGAGATCACGAATTCTCAAATTTGCAAATTTGGGAAAATATCGCTAATTAGAATATTGCCCATGCCGCTCATCACTAGTTGTGAAGGCATCCATACGAGGTGGGGATACCGTGGTGAAGATTAACAGATGTGAGGTGGAATGGATGTATAAATTGGGCACCCTCCATCCACATAGATTAAACATAGAATGCAATATTAAGCAATGTCTAGTCTAGGATAAGACAATTCAATAATCCGCAGCACTCGCCGGTAAATGATGAAAATAGTGGTGATTTATTCACTCAAGCAGCCAGTATACAGCGACGTTTCGACCTCAGTTGGTCTTTATTAAGCCGAAGGCTGCTTGAGTGAATAAATCACCACTATTTTCATCATTTACCGGCGAGTGCTGCAGATTATTGAATTGTCTGGATGAGTTGGGACCCCCAGCCAGGATCCCTATCTGGCCGCACCATTTGGCTTGTAAGCCATTTCCTGGTCAGTACCCAAATGAGTGGGATGAGTAGTGCTGCCAACCCCTGAATTTTCTAGTCTAGGATAAGGTTACATACTAAGATTAAGGTTACCTCTAGTAGCTTGAATAAATTGTAGGACCTTTCTGGTAGGTTGAGTCCGAATTGGGATTGGCTATGATCGCACATTCTTCACAATCTTGATGTAGGCTTTGGGTCATTGCCTTTTTGGAACACTATGCCATCCTTTTCATACGCATAGTACTCGAGTGTACAAAGTAACTCGTGTTGTAGAATACTCACATATAGCACAGCATTGAGACAACCATCGATCCTGGTCAAGTATCCAATGACTTTGCCTGTGAAACAACCCCATATCATCAGGCTATCTCCACCCAACTTGACAGTTCCTTCAATTTCTCGATCTGTTAGCCCCCTTTTCCCTTGTTTCTTCCACACTCATTTTCACCCATCAGAGCCTAGTCTATTGACTTTCAGCTCATCGCTCCAAATCACCGATTTCCAATCTTCTGCTGTCCACTGTTCGTACTTTTTTGCAAACTCGAGCCAAAGCTTCTTATGACGATATTGAAGTCAAGGCTTCTTCACCTTATTTTGGGCCACCATTCCAGACTTGTGTAATGCACTTTGCGCATTGCTTGCATGGACATCTGAGATTTCACTATTACGAAGCATATGAGCCACCTCCACTGCCATGTTCTTCACTCCAGAACTCATAGACGTATGACGAGCCGACTTGTTGACTCCGATATTTTGTCTGGGCATCCACCTATTGGCCTTGAAATGAATGGACAGACTTAATTTTGTAATCCTCCAACTGTCAGGCACTCACATGATGCAGTTTGTCAATTTTGTTGGCCGAGATACCACTATCGATGAGCTGGATGAAGCTGTTGCTCTTTTCTTGGGAAATCTTCTGCATTGCTACCAGTGACCTATTGCTTGGGAATCAACCTAATAACATACTGAGATATTAGGGAATGTGAGTACAGGTTGTAATTCGTAGTATAAAAGAAGAAAAAGATTGTTCCACCACCAGGAGCAAAACAGTAACAATGCAGTTACAGTTGCAAGAAAAAGTATGTGAACCCTTTGGAATGATATGGATTTCTGCACAAATTGGTCATAAAATGTGATCTGTTCTTCATCTAAGTTACAACAATAGACAATCACAGTCTGCTTAAACTAATAACAAACAAATAATTAAATGTTACCATGTTTTTATTGAACACACCATGTAAACATTTACAGTGCAGGTGGAAAAACTATGTGAACCTC
This sequence comes from Bufo gargarizans, assembly GCF_014858855.1. Lineage (NCBI taxonomy): Eukaryota > Metazoa > Chordata > Amphibia > Anura > Bufonidae > Bufo > Bufo gargarizans. Next base: position 162,955,213 of record NC_058080.1, read on the forward strand.
TAGACTAATGACATCTCCAAGAGCTAATTGGAGTGAAGTGTTAGCCAATTGGAGTCCAATCGATGAGATGAGATTGGAGGTGTTGGTTACAGCTTCCCTGCCCTATAAAAAACACACACCGGTTCTGGGTTTGCTTTCTACAAGAAGCATTGACTGATGTGAATGATGCCTCGCACAAAAGAGCTCACAGAAGACCTACGATTAAGAATTGTTGACTTGCATAAAGCTGGAAAGGCTTATAAAAGTATCTCCAAAAGCCTTGCTGTTCATCAGTCCACGGTAAGACAAATTGTCTATAAATGGAGAAAGTTCAACACTGCTGATACTCTCCCTAGGAGTGTCCGTCCTGTAAAGATGACTGCAAGAGCACAGCGCAGACTGCTCAATGAGGTGAAGAATCCTAGAGTGTCAGCTATAGACTTACAAAAGTCTCTGGCATATGCTAACATCCCTGTTAGCGAATCTACGATATGTAAAACACTAGACAAGAATGGATTTCATGGGAGGATACCACAGAGGAAGCCACTGCTGTCCAAAAAAAAGATTGCTGCACATTTACAGTTTGCACAAGAGCACCTGTATGTTCCACAGCAGTACTGGCAAAATATTCTGTGGACAGATGAAACCAAAGTTGAGTTGTTTGAAAGAAACACACAACACTATGTGTGGAGAAAAAGAGGCATAACACACCAACATCAAAACCTCATCCCAACTGTGAAGTATGCTGGTGGGGGCATCATGGTTTGGGGCTGCTTTGCTGTGTCAGGGCCTGGATGGATGGCTATCAATAAAGGAAAAAAGAATTCCCAAGTTTATCGAGACATTTTGCAGGAGAAATTAAGGCCATCTGTCAACCAGGTGAAGCTCAACATAAGATGGATGTTGCAACAGGACAACGACTCAAAGCATAGAAGTAAATTAACAACAGAATGGCTTAAACAGAAGAAAATACACCTTATGGAGTGGCCCAGTCAGAGTCCTGACCTCAACCCGATTGAGATGCTGTGGCATGACCTCAAGAAATCGATTCACACCAGACATCCCAAGAATATTGCTGAACTGAAACAGTTCTGTAAAGAGGAATGGTCGAGAATTACTCCTGACCGTTGTGCACTTCTGATCTGCAACTACATGAAACGTTTGGTTGAAGTTATTGTTGCCAAAGGAGGTTAACCAGTTATTAAATCCAAGGGTTCACATACTTTTTCCACCTGCACTGTGAATGTTCACATGGTGTGTTCAATAAAAACATGGTAACATTTAATTATTTGTGTGTTATTAGTTTAAGCAGACTGTGATCGTCTATTGTTGTGACTTAGATGAAGATCAGATCACATTTTATGACCAATTTGTGCAGAAATACATATAATTCCAAAGGGTTCACATACTTTTTCTTGCAACTGTACATGACAAGAATCTGTATAACTAATCATATGCTAAATAGTCCAATTTATGTATGAGATAGCCAAGATGATTGTCTATAAAATTATGGTAGTCTCATGTTTGAAGCTATAGTGGATGGTGAGATATGGAGCCTGAAATCAAAAGTTCAAAACATTGTTGCCATTTTTCTCATCAGTGTATTTTGTCATTTTTCTCATCAGTGTATTTTATATTTCTGGATATGCCCTGACATGGATTTTGGTCTAGCTTTTCATGTTTTCACTCAGAGATTTCAAATGCTACCCTTTGTATTGTAAGACACACATTGCATACTAGTAGTCTGTATTGCTATGTTTTGCAAAATAAATAACTTGAACTGACACAGATTTCGGACTGGCATTTCACATTTTCAGTCAGAGATTTAAACCCTGCTAGTTTACCCGGTGAGGAGACAGATACAAACTGAAGCACGGGTATCATCAGACACAACCCCCCAAAGTACATTTGTAACACAATATAGCGTGGAGTTTCCTGAGATCTGTAAGATCATTAAGCAACATTTTCCAGTCCTGGCATTCGATAAACAATGGGCAAAAATAGCAGAGGGGGTGTAAGATGCGCGGCCCGCAGAGCCCCCACAGTAGCTACCTATGTTAGTCCAAGCCTCTTTCAGGATAGAAAGACATCACAAGCTAATTGGTTAAAGATAAAGGGCAGCTACAAATGTGGACATAACAAATGTATATGCTGTGACCATACCGTGGTAGCTAGGACTTTTAAGTCCACAGCTAATAACAAGGTCTTCCCAGTGAAATCTTATCTCAACTGAAATACCACTTATGCAGTATATCTAATCACACGTCAAATTTGCAGCTTACAATATGTAGGCTGCACTACAAATTCCATTACGGTGAGAATACATAAGCACATTTCGGATGTGCTGCATCATGGAAGCCGCGGAGTGTCTGCGGCGAGCCTGTACTTTGCGTTTTTCCATGATGGGGACACATCCGGCATGTTGATTCAAGGCATTGAGAGTGTTAAAGTCCCCACGAGAGGAGGCGATCACAGGAGAAAACTCCTGAATAAGGAATCCTTCTGGATATTTCAGCTGAGTACTCGTCACCCTGAGGGACTCAATAAAAGATTGGATCTAATCCTGCAAATGTAAGATAATACATTTGTAGAATATGTGTAATGCAAGGCACCGACAAACAGACCAGTGATGAAAGCAAAAAGGTGTTTATTCACCAGAAACATAAACGTCCAGGACACTTGCTGGTAACAAGAAATAATAACAAAAAAACAGGCAAGGAGATTCCAGGAATAGTCCCAACCAGTGCTGAATGATGCTGTGCACTTGGCAGTCGAGTCACTCCAGATCTTGGGTCCGCTGTAAGGACAAAGTTCCTGGCAGTCTTCAGTCACTAGGAGTTGTGACCTATACCTGGTTGAGGGAAAATAACAGTGGGCACTGATCACCCTGAGAGACCTCCTTTTAAATGCCTGCTGACCAATCCCAGGGTGCCAAGTGTCCACTACCATAGGTGAACAAATTGCCCTGAACCTGAGTACAAGGCCTAAGGCAATCACAAGTTGATTAACCCATGGCTGGCTCCCTAATCCACTTTGCTCTTGTGAGTCAGTATAATATGCGCCACTGGTCGACGAAGTGCATAAGAAGCGCGTACTCGCGACCGTGTATCCCTTTGCGAACCTGCCCTCGTGCGTACGCACGGACGCATGATTGACTCAGCGCGAGTATGCGAGCGCGTGGACCCAGATGCGGAAACGGAAGTCACAGGAGACACCGGAGACAACCCTGGCCGCGGCGTCTTGTCACTCGCCTGGCCATTCTGTCCCCGGGACTCCGACGGTCCTCCCCTCCGATGTCCACGCGAACGCATCTCCGCACTGGCTCGCAAAGGGGTCAGCGCTGGTGCATCAGAGACACGCATAACCTGTCCCGCAACTCCACGAGGACCCCTCTTGGCTCCCCTGGAGTGCAAAGCAGGTGAGGATCTTACAATATGCTTTCCATTTCCGATATATGGTTGAATAATGTTATGTTTTTAACACAATGTAAACTGCTTTTTTATTTGAAGATTGACACATGTGAATGGCAGCATGGAATTTAGGTCATGTGATAACTCAATCAAGAGCACAGGTGGGAGTACACTATATCTGCTGCATTCATTTGTATCTTACTATGTCATGAGTAAGGGCTCGCCTTCTAAGTAGCCCGAAACATGCAGACTAAGGCCTCTTTCACACTACAGTATGTTGAATTCAGTGTTTTGCGTTCCGTTTTTCACGGATCCGTTGTTCCGTTTTTTGCTTCCGTTTCCGTTCCGTTGTTCCGTTCCGTTTTTCCGTATGGCAAATACAGTATACAGTAATTTCATATAAAAAATTGGGCTGGGCATAACATTTTCAATAGATGGTTCCGCAAAAAACGGAACGGAAACGGAAGACATACGGATGCATTTCCGTATGTGTTCCGTTTTTTTTGCGGACCCATTGACTTGAATGGAGCCACGGACTGTGATTTGCAGCCAAATATAGGACATGTTCTATCTTTTCAACGGAACGGAAAAACGGAAATACGGAAACGGAATGCATACGGAACACATTCCGTTTTTTTGCGGAACCATTGAAATGAATGGTTCCGTATACGGACCGTATACGGAACGCAAAAAACGGACCGTATACGGAACGCAAAAAACTGTAGTGTGAAAGAGGCCTAAGATTGTTTTTCCTGGATGTATTTTTATACTGCGTCAATAAAGTATCGATTTTACCTCTGCGAGACTGAGCTGGATTCTACTTTTCGTTTGGATTTCAAGTTACCCGCATCCAGGTGCGTTTTTTTCCGTGCTCATAGCAGAGAAGGAGTATGTGAGAGCAGCTTTTTTTCTCAATTGTTATGTGCTTTCCTCTGTAATGTATGACACATGTTGTACACTTGTATTCTGTTTTACTAAATTTTGCAAAACAGAAAAAAAAACTTGTCTGGAGATGCCCTGATGCAGATTTTGGTCTAGGAATTTACGTTTTCACTTAGAGATTTAAACTGCTACCTTTATTGTCAGACGCAGGTTGCACACTTGTATTCTGTATTGCTAAATCTTGTAATAAAAAATAAAAAAAGCTGTCTGGAGATACCCTGACACAGATTTCAGTCTAGTATTTCTTGTTTTCACTCAGAGATCTCAAATGCTACCCTCTGTATTGTAAGACGTGTTGTACACTATGCTTGCTATATTTTGCAAAACAAAAAAAAGGATTGAACTATCTGGAGATGCCCTGACATGGATTTCAGACTAATATTTAACATTTTTAATCAGGGGTTTTAAAAAAACACATGTTACACTGCTAGTTTCTCAGGCCCAAAAAAAAAATATATATAACAATTGAACTGTCTGGAAATGCTCTTACAGATTAAGGTGTTTTCACTGCGATTTCTAGTGCTATCTGTCATCTAGATGGTAAAACATGTGTTGTATAGATTTGAGCTTATTCAACAACCCACAAAAAATCTATTTATGTTAAAATGGAAATAAAAAGGAAATGTTCTTGCAGGTAGCTGATTTTGAGGTTCTGCAGTAGAGATGTTGCAAACATAAAATTTTCAGTTTGCGAGCGGCGAACGCAAATTTCTGCAAATGTTCGCGAATGGGCGAACCGCCATTGACTTCAATAGGCAGGCGAATTTTAAAACCCACAGGGACGCTTTCTAGCCACAGTAGTGATGGAAAACTTGGTTTAAAACATCCAGTGTGTGTATATGATCAGGTATGATGTTGTATCGATCAGGTAGTGTAAGGGTTACGCCCGCTTCGCAGACATTGACAGACCAAACTCCCCTTTTAATGCACCGCAAACAACCGCAAACAGTCCATTTGCCCAACCGCAAACTTCCCATTTGCACAAGGTTGGATACCAAGCTAGCCATGTCCCGTTGATGTCATTGAAGGTTTCTTCCTCCACCCAGCCACGTACAACACCAAGGGTCCCCAAAAGGTGAATTGAATTGATTTTTCGAATGGGGAGATGGTTAAAAAAAACGCTTGCTCCCTCCCCTTTGTTTGAATCCATGCCACGGTCACTGCATCTGCGCCGTGCAATTTACTGTCACACCCGATATAAGTGGTATTTTCTGTAGTACTATTCTCATCAGTTTAATCCCTGTTACATGACGTCCCCAATCTGGGGTCCATTTATTAAATTGATTTTTCAAACGGGGAGATGGTTAAAAAAACGCTGGCTCCCTCCCCTTTGTTTGAATTCACGCCACGGTCACTGCGTCTGCGCCGTGCAATTTACTGTCACACCCAATATGAGTGGTATTTTCTGTAGTACTATTCTCATCAGTTTAATCCCTGTTACGTGACGTCCCCAATCTGGGGTCCATTTATTAAATTGATTTTTCGAACGGGGAGATGGTTAAAAAAACGCTGGCTCCCTCCTCTTTGTTTGAATCCATGCCATGGTCACTGCGTCTACGCCATGCAATTTACTGTCACACCCGATATGAGTGGTATTTCCTGTAGTACTATTCTCATCAGTTTAATCCCTGTTGCGTGACGTCCCCAATCTGGAGTCCATTTATTAAATTGATTTTTCGAACGGGGAGATGGTTAAAAAAATGCTGGCTCCCTCCCCTTTGTTTGAATCCACGCCACGGTCACTGCGTCTGCGCCGTGCAATTTACTGTCACACCCGATATGAGTGGTATTTTCTGTAGTACTATTCTCATCAGTTTAATCCCTGTTACGTCCCCAATCCGAGGACATGTGTCGAATTGATTAATCATTGTCGAATTAACGACATCCTGAAATATTTTTGTTCTGAGCTCTGCACTTGCTTTGTATTGGAATTGATAAGGATTTTTTTAATTGTTTGCATTATTTCTAATTAAAAAAAATCATAATAAAGTCTCTTAATAGTTTATTTTATGTATTAAAAACCCATACAACTTAAAAAAAAAAAAGAAAAAAAAAAGGTTTTTCTATGAAAAATTATCCAGCCGATTGCTTTTAGTCTAATCAGAATGAAGCAACGGCCTTATCTGGGGTGTGGCAACATTGCCAACACAATCATAGAGGTGATGATCGCTTCATTGTGATACGCAAGCCCCTTCACCACAACAAGGTACCGATCACGAAGGGGAATTGACACATGTATGTGCCTTTTTTTTGTTTTGTTTTTGCAGCCACAGTGCAGCACTAGAGGCCAGAAAAATTAGGCATGTACACTCGCCTAAAAAATTAGGTATTGTTGCATTGCGGCTTGAACCCTAGTTGGTGGCGGAGAATTAACGAAAGTCATCTGGTATGCAGACATTAAATACAGCAGCGTGGGGACCATTTTGAGGCCAAGGCATGTCATCAGGCCTTTTGTTAGTCAAACGTATCCCCCACTGTCAGTCCCTTCGGGATCCATGCCTCATTCATCTTAATGAAGGTGGGATAATCAACACTTTTTTGACAGAGGCGACTTCTTTTGTCAGTGACAATGCCTCCTGCTGCACTGAAGGTTTTTTCTGACAGGACACTTGAAGCGGGGCAGGCCAGAAGTTCTATCGCAAACTAGGATAGTTCAGGCCACAGGTCAAGCCTGCACACCCAGTAGTCAAGGGGTTCATCGCTCCTCAGAGTGTCGATATCTGCAGTTAAGGCGAGGTAGAATGCTACCTGTCGGTCGAGTAGTTCTCTAAGGCTGGATCCCAAAGGGCTGTGGCGATGTATAGGACTGAAAAAGCTCTGCATGTCCTCCATCAACAACACATCTGTAAAGCGTCCTATCCTTGCCACCGTGGTCGTGGTAGGAGGAGGATTACTTTCACCTCTTCCCCTGTTAGATTCCCGTTGTGCTGTGACATCCCCCTTATAAGCTGTGTAAAGCATATTTTTTAGTTTGGTTTTGAACTGCTGCATCCTTTCTGACTTCCGGAAATTTGGTAATATTTCCACCACTTTCTGCTTATACCGGGGGTCTAGTAGCGTGGCCACCCAGTACAGGTTGTTCTCCTTCATCCTTTTTATACCAGACATGACAGCATGAATGACCCCATTTGCACAAGGTTGGATGCCGAGCTACTCATTTCCTGTTCCTCGTCCTCACTGATGTCATTGACGGTCTGTTTTTCCCCCCAGCCACGTACAAGACCACGGGTCCCAGATAGGTGACAACAACGAGCACCCTGGGATGCCTGCTGTGGTTGGTCTTCCTCCTCCTCAAAGCCACATTTCTCCTCTGACTCCTCTTCCTCAAACTCCTCTTCCAGCGTTGCCGCAGGTCCGGCAAGCGATGATGACAAGGCTGTTTCTGGTGGTGATGGTGACCACAACTTTTCCTCTTCATGCTCATCTACAGCCTGATCCAGCACTCTTCGCAGGGCACGCTCCAGGAAGAAAACAAAATGGGATGAGGTCGCTGATGGTGCCTTTGGTGCGACTGACTAGGTTTGTCACCTCCTCAAAAGGACGCATGAGCCTACAGGCATTGCGCATGAGCGTCCAGTAACGTGGCAAAAAAATTCCCAGCTCCGCAGAGGCTGTCCTAGCACCCCGGTCATATAAATACTCGTTGGCGGCTTTTTCTTGTTGGAGCAGGCGGTCGAACATTAGGAGTGTTGAATTCCAACGTGTCGGGCTGTCGCAAATCAAGCGCCTCACTGGCATGTTGTTTTGGCGCTGAATGTCAGAGAAGTGCGCCATGGCCATGTAGGAATGCCTGAAATGGCCACACACCTTCCTGGCCTTCTTGAAAATGTCCTGTAAGCCTGGGTACTTAGACACAAAGCGTTGTACGATGAGATTCAACACATGTGCCATGCACGGCACATGTGACAACTTGCCCAAATTCAATGCCGCCAACAAATTGCTTCCATTGTCACACACCACTTTGCCGATCTGCAATTGGTGCGAGGTCAGCCACCGCTCCACCTGTGCGTTCAGAGCGGACAGGAGTGCTGGTCCGGTGTGGCTCTCTGCTTTCAGGCAAGTCAACCCCAAGACAAAGTGACACTGTTGTATCCGGGATGTGGAATAGCCCCTGGGGAGCTGGGGGGATTCAGTTGATGTGCAGCCAGATGCCACAACAGAAGAGGACTCAGCCGAGGAGGTTATGGAAGAGGATGGAGTAGGAGGAGTAGAGGAGGTGGCAGTAGGCCTGCCTGCAAGTCGTGGCGGTGTCACCAACTTCGCTGCAGAGCTACGCATTCTATGCTTGGCAGCCATCAGCAGGTTGACCCAATGCGCAGTGTAGGTGATATACCTGCCCTGACCGTGCTTTGCAGACCAGGTATCAGCGGTCAGATGGACCCTTGCCCCGACACTGTATACTTCCTTTTCAATTACTGAGTAGAGGTTTGGGATTGCCTTATTTGAAAACAAATTTCGTCCGGGTACCTTCAACTGTGGTGTCCCAATAGGGACAAATTTTTTGAAGGCCTCAGACTCCACCAACTGGTATGGTAAAAGCTGGCGAGCTAAGAGTTCCGTCAAGCCAGCTGTCAGACGCCGGGCAAGGGGGTGACTCTGTGACATTGGCTTCTTACGCTCAAACATTTCCTTTACAGACACATGACTGTGGGCAGATGAGATGGAACTGCTGAAGGTGAGAGGCGGAGTGGCGGGTGGTTGAGAGGGGGCAAGGAGGACAGCAGTGGTTGACGTGGCTGAAGATGCTGGACCAGGAGGAGGATGGTGGCTTTGAGCTTGTGTGCTGCATCATGTGTTGATCTCATAGGCGTTTGTTATGTGCGATCATGTGCCTTCGCAAAGCAGTTGTACCTAGGTGGGTGTTGGATTTCCCACGACTCAGTTTCTTTTGGCACAGGTTGCAAATGGCATCGCTGTTGTCAGAGGCAGACACACAAAAAAAATGCCACACTGCTGAGCTTTGCAATGACGGCATTCTGGTGGTAGCAACAGCATGCATTGATTGGCGTGCTGTCTGGCTAACCCCGGGTACCGATACATGCTGTCTGACTGTGCCACTAGCTCCTTGCGACGACCTCCCCCTGCTTCCAACTCGTCTCCTCCTTCTTTCTGTCTCCCCTTCTGAACTTTCCCCCTCTTCTTCTTCTCTTCGAGCAGGCACCCACGTAGCATCCACGGACACATCATCATCATCAACTGCTTCTTGTATCTGACACCTCAGCAAAGGAAGCAGCAGCGGGTACAACATCATCATCATCATCATCACACTGTACGTCCATGTGTGTAATGCTGCCTGACTGAGACATATCCCTGTTATCTACATCCCCTGGCAATAATGGTTGCGCATCCCTATTTTCATCCAATTGATGTGTAAATAACTCCTCTGAGGGATCAAGTGAAGCGGCTGTGGTTGCTGTGGTGGTAGTGGTGGTGTTGGCGGGCGGGAGAGTGGTAACTTGAGAGCAGGTGACCAAAGCTGAGCCGGAGGAGGATGTTGCGTCAAGGTTCTTAGCGGAAGCTGTTAAAGATTGGGTGTTCTGTGTAAGCCAGTCAACTATTTTCTCCAAATTTTTGGGGTTCAGGGTACATGGCCTCTGAACACTGGGCATTATTCCAGTGCCAGTGGAAATCACAGCACCACGACCACGACAGGCCCTGCCTCTGCCTGTCATTTTAAAAAAAAATTTTTATGTGAAGTGGTACTATGCATGCAAGGTACTGTACCAACCTATACAGTTGCAAGAAAAAGTATGTGAACCCTTTGGAATGATATGGATTTTTGCACAAATTGGTCATGAAATGTGATCTGATCTTCATCTAAGTCACAACAATAGACAATCACAGTCTGCTTAAACTAATAACACACAATAATTAAATGTTACCATGTTTTTATTGAACATACCATGTAAACATTAACAGGGCAGGTGGAAAAAGTATGTGAACCCTTGGATTTAATAACTGGTTTAACCTCCTTTGGCAGCAATAACTTCAACCAAACGTTTCCTGTAGTTGCAGATCAGACGTGCACAACGGTCAGGAGTAATTCTCGACCATTCCTCTTTACAGAACTGTTTCAGTTCAGCAATATCCTTGGGATGTCTGGTGTGAATCGCTTTCTTGAGGTCATGCCACAGCATCCCAATCGGGTTGAGGTCAGGACTCTGACTGGGCCACTCCAGAAGGCGTATTTTCTTCTGTTTAAGCCATTCTGTTGTTGATTTACTTCTATGCTTTGGGTCGTTGTCCTGTTGCAACACCCATCTTCTGTTGAGCTTTAGCTGGTGGACAGATGGCCTTAAGTTCTGCTGCAAAATGTCTTAATAAACTTGGGAATTAATTTTTCCTTCAATGATAGCAATCCATCCAGGCCCTGACGCAGCAGAGCAGCCCCAAACCATGATGCCCCCACCATCATACTTCACAGTTGGGATGAGGTTTTGATGTTGGTGTGCTGTGCCTCTTTTTCGCCACACATAGTGTTGTGTGTTTCTTCCAAACAACTCAACTTCGGTTTCATCCGTCCACAGAATATTTTGCCAGTACTGCTGTGGAACATGGTGCTCTTGTGCAAACTGTAAACGTGCAGCAATCTTTTTTTTTGGACAGCAGTGGCTTCCTCTGTGGTATACTCCCATTAAATCCATTCTTGTTTAGTGTTTTACGTATCGTAGATTCGCTGACAGGGATGTTAGCATATGCCAGAGACTTTTGTAAGTCTTTAGCTGACACTCTAGGATTCTTCTTCACCTCATTGAGCAGTCAGAGCTGTGCTCTTGCAGTCATCTTTACAGTACGGCCACTCCTAGGGAGAGTAGCAGCAGTGCTGAACTTTCTCCATTTATAGACAATTTGCCTTACCGTGGACTGATGAACAGCAAGGCTTTTGGAGATACTTTTATAACCCTTTCCAGCTTTATGCAAGTCAACAATTCTTAATCGTAGGTCTTCTGAGAGCTCTTTTGTGCGAGGCATCATTCACACCAGGCAATGCTTCTTGTGAAAAGAAAACCCAGAACTGGTGTGTGTTTTTTATAGAGCAGGGCAGCTGTAACCAACACCTCCAATCTCATCTCATTGATTGGACTCCAGTTGGCTGACACCTCACTCTAATTAGCTCTTGGAGATGTCATTAGTCTAGGGGTTCACATACTTTTTCCATCTGCACTGTGAATGTTTACATGGTATGTTTAATAAAAACATGGTAACATTGAATTCTTTGTGTGTTATTAGTTTAAGCAGACTGTGATTGTCTATTGTTGTGACTTAGATAAAGATCAGATCACATTTTATGACCAATTTGTGCAGAAATCCATATCATTCCAAAGGGTTCACATACTTTTTATTGCAACTGTATAAGTGGTGGGCAGTGGGCACAGTACAGTCGGTGTGGGCCTGACACACACGGGCTTGCACATGTTATTATATCACAGAAAAATTTTAAATATAATTTTTTTTATTTGGAAGTTTTTTTTGTAAATGACACCCTGTAACGGTATGAGTGGAGGCCTAGCCAGTGGCCACAATACATTCTGTGTGGGCCTGACACTCACGGGCTTGCAAATGTGATTATATCACAGAAAAATGTTAAATATAATTTTTTTTTCCTGCAAGGTATTTGAGTGAATGACACCCTGTAACGGTATGAGTGGAGGCCTAACCACTAGCCAGTGGCCACAATACAGTCTGTGTGGGCCTGACACACACGGGCTTGCAAATGTGATTATATCACAGAAAAATTTTAAATATAATTTTTTTATCTGCAAGGTATTTGAGTGAATAACACCCTGTAACGGTATGAGTGGAGGCCTAGCCACTTGCCGATGGCCACAATACAGTCTGTGCGGGCCTGACACACACGGGCTTGCAAATGTGATTATATCACAGAATTTTTTTTAATTGAATTATTTTTATCTGCAAGGTATTTGAGTGAATGACACATTGTAACGGTATGAGTGGAGGCCTAGCCAGTGGCCACAATACAGTGTGTGTGGGCCTGACACACACGGGCTTGCAAATATGATTATATCACAGAAAAATTTTAAATATAATTTTTTTTTTATCTGCAAGGTATTTGAGTGAATGACACCCTGTAACGGTATGAGTGGAGGCCTAGCCACTAGCCAGTGGCCACAATACAAATGATAAAAAGGGGGATTGCGCTGCAGGAGAATATTATCTTCTTTTTCTTTTCTTTCTCTTATATTCGTAATATTCTTCAGTTAAACGGACCACATACAATCGATTACTCTCAACAATGGCATGGAAACTTGAAATGTAGTAACAAGACGCACTATGGTGTAGTATATTCTGAACACCTATCACACCAAGTGAGTGCAGTATACTCACAAGACTCCACTTGCAAAATGCGTAGATAGAAACCTTGTGTGTATCTTCAACAGGAGAGCTTTATTCGTGGAGCGGGCGTGGACCAGGAGCCGTAAGTTCACCTTCAGCAGATCTTTATCCAAACCGCAATCCCACCAACAGAGCACCACTTCAAGAAGATATCACCCAACTCACACTACCATAGATCTCAAAGGAAGGAGGGCACAAGGATAGTGAAGTACGTACCAGTTATTTCAGATAAAAAATGGTTTAATATACTCACAAAAGTACAAAGGTAAAATCGTATTAAAAACAATCTGTGCTGCCCGACCCGGGTTTCGCCATAATGCTTCGTCTGGAGTGTTGATTACTAAGTGGGAATCACTGAGTTTAAGTTCATGGGGAAAAACTCCCCTATTACATACGTCATAGTGACATCTAAATCTTTTTAAAACATTTCATTATTATGAAAGGGAACGAAAACCACAAAAATTACGATGTTCTGACCACACATATAAACAACAGGTAAAAACAACTTGAGAAATAAACTTTGTGGAAAAAAGTAACCTGGTTATGGGGATAAGGTGTAGATATGTAAATGAACCGATGTCTCCTCCTACTTCTTGATACTAACCCCTAAGCTCATTCCTAGACTATGCAGGCATTGACATCGCATTCAATGTTTAACCCCTGAGGTTGGATCGTATTCAAAAGATACATCCACTCTACCTCCTTTCTGTTCAATACCGCAGTGAAATCTCCTCCACGTATAGGAGTATGTACTATCTCAATCCCAGTAAAACGCAAACCCCTGGGATTTTTTGGGTGGTGGATCTTGAAATGTAAAGAGACACTGTGCGTCTCAAGCCCTTTTATAATATTGCAAATAGGCTCCTGACATCGGGTCTTGAGGCTCTGTGTAGTTCTTCCCACATATTGGAGGCCACACGGGCACTACAATAAATATATAACGCCCACATTGTTGCAAGAAATATTACCTCTTATTTTGAAAGTTTCTCCTTTTCTTTTATTAGATTGTATACAGGGAGTGCAGAATTATTAGGCAAATTAGTATTTTGACCACATCATCCTCTTTATGCATGTTGTCTTACTCCAAGCTGTATAGGCTCGAAAGCCTACTACTAATTAAGCATATTAGGTGATGTGCATCTCTGTAATGAGAAGGGGTGTGGTCTAATGACATCAACACCCTATATCAGGTGTGCATAATTATTAGACAACTTCCTTTCCTTTGGCAAAATGGGTCAAAAGAAGGACTTGACAGGCTCAGAAAAGTCAAAAATTGAGAGATATCTTGCAGAGGGATGCAGCACTCTTAAAATTGCAAAGCTTCTGAAGTGTGATCATCGAACAATCAAGCATTTCATTCAAAATAGTCAACAGGGTCGCAAGAAGCGTGTGGAAAAACCAAGGCGCAAAATAACTGCCCATGAACTGAGAAAAGTCAAGCGTGCAGCTGCCAAGATGCCACTTGCCACCAGTTTGGCCATATTTCAGAGCTGCAACATCACTGGAGTGCCCAAAAGCACAACGTGTGCAATACTCAGAGACATGGCCAAGGTAAGAAAGGCTGAAAGACGACCACCACTGAACAAGACAAACAAGCTGAAACGTCAAGACTGGGCCAAGAAATATCTCAAGACTGATTTTTCTAAGGTTTTATGGACTGATGAAATGAGAGTGAGTCTTGATGGGCCAGATGGATGGGCCCGTGGCTGGATTGGTAAAGGGCAGAGAGCTCCAGTCCGACTCAGACGCCAGCAAGGTGGAGGTGGAGTACTGGTTTGGGCTGGTATCATCAAAGATGAGCTTGTGGGGCCTTTTCGGGTTGAGGATGGAGTCAAGCTCAACTCCCAGTCCTACTGCCAGTTTCTGGAAGACACCTTCTTCAAGCAGTGGTACAGGAAGAAGTCTGCATCCTTCAAGAAAAACATGATTTTCATGCAGGACAATGCTCCATCACACGCGTCCAAGTACTCCACAGCGTGGCTGGCAAGAAAGGGTATAAAAGAAGAAAATCTAATGACATGGCCTCCTTGTTCACCTGATCTGAACCCCATTGAGAACCTGTGGTCCATCATCAAATGTGAGATTTACAAGGAGGGAAAACAGTACACCTCTCTGAACAGTGTCTGGGAGGCTGTGGTTGCTGCTGCACGCAATGTTGATGGTGAACAGATCAAAACACTGACAGAATCCATGGATGGCAGGCTTTTGAGTGTCCTTGCAAAGAAAGGTGGCTATATTGGTCACTGATTTGTTTTTGTTTTGTTTTTGAATGTCAGAAATGTATATTTGTGAATGTTGAGATGTTATATTGGTTTCACTGGTAAAAATAAATAATTGAAATGGGTATATATTTGTTTTTTGTTAAGTTGCCTAATAATTATGCACAGTAATAGTCACCTGCACACACAGATATCCCCCTAAAATAGCTAAAACTAAAAACAAACTAAAAACGACTTCCAAAAATATTCAGCTTTGATATTAGTGAGTTTTTTGGGTTCATTGAGAACATGGTTGTTGTTCAATAATAAAATTAATCCTCAAAAATACAACTTGCCTAATAATTCTGCACTCCCTGTAGTGTCCACAGACCTCACCCGATCTTTTTTTTTTTTATTGTTTAATATTTTATTGTAGATTTTACAATATAACAGGAAGAACATAGTATCAAGGTGTAGGCTCGCAGGCCTCGACTTTGCAAGCAAATACACGTAAGGATCAGATTTAAGCATAGTAGACAAATAGACAAATCCAACAACCGCTATCGACAAAAAAAAAAAAAAAAACATTCCCAATGAGTGAGGCATCTATGGAGCCATTGGGTTAATACCATGAGATACGATAAGACTCTGACGATAGGGCAGTTTAATCCTTTACAGGTTGTGCATGTAGTTGGGGTGACGTTTAGAGCATTTTGCACATCGTATGTTCAATAGTTACAGGGTTAGAACCACCAACATATATTCCAGTGAGAAATCTACAGTTTGGGGGATCTAAAATTAGCCCACAATGACAATTTTTTGAGGAAGACCAGATGTGTACGGGATTCCCATGAAGAAAGTTCCTCAAATCTATAAATCTGATCAATTTTTTGCAGCCACTGATCTAGAGTTGGGACTGTAGTCTGAAGCCAGAGTTTGGGTAGTAGAAGATGGGCCGCTAGGATCATCTGTGCAAACACAAATGGTGGCTTGGCCTTCCCTTTATCTTGGGAGAATGAGAGGAGGGCGATTTGCGGGGAGGGCTGGAACTTTGTTCCACAAACCTTATTTGCGGTGGTGAAGATGTCGCTCCACCATTTCTGTATGGGAGGACAGGTCCACCAAACATGGAGGAAGGTTCCTCTCTCCCCAAGGCACCTCCAGCACGCGCCAGAAGTTGAACCAGAATATCTCGACGTCTTATCCGGCGTGTTGTACTACCTCGTGAGGATTTTATAGCTGTTTTCCCGGATCCTGACACAGCGGGAGACACCGTGGGGGGAGTCAAGAAACCTAGGTAGAAACTCAAAGGGGATTGTGATATCTAGATCCAATTCCCATTGCCTGACAAAGGAGGGCTTGGCTAGCATAGGAGGTAGGCGTAGTTTGCTGTACAGCCGTGAGGTAAGTTTTCTAGGCAATGTTTGTGAGGCAGACAAGGCTTCAATCCAGACCAAGGGACGGAGAAGATCCCCTACTTTGATGTGCTGATTTAGGTAAGCCCTAAGGTAAGCTACTGAGATGAAGTCCCGTGGGTGAGGATTAAGTAGTGTGTTCATGTCCCTAGAATCCAACCATTCCCCAGTCGGGAGAGCAAGGGAGATTAGTGGTATCAATGAGGACATCAATCCTGGTGAGGTAGCATTCCTTAGTGTGGGGGGGGCCGTGTTCAGTGCGTCTGCTACTGTCAAGGTGGGCGAAGGGAAGGGGATGGAGCAGTGTGTATGGGATAGCCACTTCCACGCTTCCAATGTGGCCCCGATAATTGGGTATGCGGACATATGGCCAGGGAGAGCGGTCTCCTGACCCAGGAGAAGCGCCCTAGCTGGTTTGTTCAGTATATCTATTTCTATCTGGGCCACTGCAGAGGATGGGGTAGGGCTCAGCCAAGCTAGTGCGCGGGAGAGGAGAATAGCCTTCCCATACAATTCAGGGCTTGGTAAGCCTATCCCTCCAGCATGTCTGGGCTTAATAAGAAGGGAGGAGGAGAGTCTCGCCTTCCTCCCGTTCCAGATGAAAGAACTACATTTTTTCATAATCGAGACATAGTAATGTTTGGGGATAGAGATGGGGAGAGCTTGTTGCAAGTATGTGAGTCTGGGAAGTATCAAGGAGGAAAGAAGGTTCTTTCGACCGAACCAAGAGAGAGTTGGATTAACTCGAGCCAAGTTGTCAATAGAATCGATGATAGACTTCTTCAAGGGAATATAGTTAAGGGAGAAAAGCTCTGTTATGTCTGGGCTAATTTTGATCCCTAGGTATGTGATATTAGGAGATGACCAGTTGAATGGAGAATCCATCATTAGAAGACGTCGGGTTGATTGGGGAATACCTAAGCAAAGGACTAAGGATTTATTAGCGTTGATTTTAAAGTCAGACATTATACTATACGCATTAAGGTGGGACTGAAGTCTAGGAAGGGATGTCTTTGGGTTAGTTGTCATTACGAGAACATCGTCCGCAAAGGCGGCGATTTTCTGTTCCCTGCCTCCCAAACATAGACCCCCTATCTCCTGGTCCAATCTTATGTTCGCTAAGAGAGGCTCCAAGGCCAAGATGAATAAGAGGGGCGATAAGGGGCAGCCCTGGCGAGTCCCATTTCTAATGGCAAAAGAAGGTGATGTGGTGCCATTAACTAGGACTGAAGCTGTGGCTTTATCATACATCGAGAAGACTGCCTTGATGTAGGGGTCAGGTAGGCCAAATCCCGCTAACGCTTGTTTTAGGTATAACCAGTTGACTCTATCGAATGCTTTTTCAGCATCTGTGCTGAGTAAAAGCAGAGGGGAGGAAAGTCGTTTAGCGTGACAGAGGGTATTAATAACCCTTGTGGTGTTATCTTTCCCTTCCCTGTTACGGATGAAGCCTACCTGATCTCCATGGACAAGGTGGGGAAGAATGATAGCAAGTCTGTTGGCTAGCATCTTGGCCAGGAGCTTGAGGTCTATGTTTAGGAGGGAGATGGGCCTGTAATTAGAACACAATCTAGTGTCTTTCCCTTCTTTGGGAATGAGGGTAATGTGTGCCGCTGTCATATCTCTCGATAGTGGGATCCCCTTAAGTGTCTGATTGCACACATCTAAAAGGTGAGGGAGGAGTATTGCCTGAAACGTTTTATAATAGGCCAACAGTAGGCCATCCGGGCCTGGACTTTTCCCTGTCGGCATTTGGTTCATTGCTTCCTTTAACTCAATTAGGGAGAAGGGGGCTATAAGGCGTGATTCCTGGTCTGGGTCAATTCTAGGGAGTTTAGCTGTTTCTAAAAAGGAAGATATCTCAGAGGCGCGCGCTTCAGGGGCTGTTGATGGGGGCAGGTTATATAAGTCATTATAGAAAGAACAAAATTGGGCGGCAATCTGTTCGACTGAGAAGATAGGGGTCCCCTCCTGTGATGAAAGTTGGTGTACAAACTTTGTAGATCTCCTCCCTTTAATTCTGCTGATTACAAATTTGGTGGCCTTATCTCCATGGGCGAAAAATTTGTGCTGCGAGCTCATGTGATATTTAGCGGCTCTAATGGCTAATAGGGATCTAAGTTTTGCCCTATATTCTGAGAGTTTTTGGAAATTAGCATCAGAGGATTGAGCTTTATGACGTGACTCAAGTATCTGAATATTTTTTAGGGTGTCATCTATTTCTCTTTCCCTCAATCTCTTGAGGTGCGTGCCCGTGCTAATAAAATGCCCTCTGGCCACGGGTTTATGTGCATCCCAGAGTGTGTTGGCCGATATACCAGGACTTTTGTTGAGAGAGAAATATTCGGCAATTTGCTTGGAAATCCGGTCAACCGAATCCTGGAACCCAAGTAGTGTTTCATTTAAACGCCAGTTGAAGCACGAGGGTATCACTCTGGGGGCCTTAACTGAGAAATAGATTGGGGAGTGATCTGAGATGTGGATGGCACCTATGGATGCTTCCCTACACAGATGTAAGTGTTCTTTAGAAATGAACAGATAGTCTAGTCTGTGGTAAGTTTTGTGTGCCGGGGAGAAAAATGTGAAATCTAACGAACTCGGGTTGAGGGACCGCCGGGCATCAACCAGGTGCAGGTCCCAGAGGGTATTCCTGACACTTTTTAGGAAGCTTTTAGAGTGAAGCGATTTATGGGTGGAGATATCTAGTTGAGGACAGAGAGCGACATTTAGGTCACCTCCAACAATTACTATACCCTCCTTAAAAGCCTCTATGATGGGAAAGATGTCAGAAAACCATCGGGATTGGCTGGTGTTGGGGGCGTACAAATTGACAAAGGTATATATTTGTGGCCCTATGGAACCCTTAAGAAGGATATACCTGCCCTCTGGATCCAAACTCTGACTGGCAAATTTAAAGGGGATTCTCCTCTGAAACCCTATACTAACTCCGCAGGAAGCTGAGGAGTTGCTCCCACAGTGGTACCAGTTGGAGTAGTGCGAGAACCTCATGTCTGGGTAGTGATTAAAACGGAGATGCGTCTCCTGGAGAAACACCACCCCCGCTCCGGCTTTTCTCAGAATGGCAAAGACTTGGCTCCGTTTAGATGGGGAGTGAAAGCCCTTGACATTGTAAGAGGCCACTGAGATGTCAGCCATAATTTACTGTGTGTGCGAATTTACCTTGGAGCCGTTGTGGCCTCCCCCCAGGAGACGCATTGGGACTATTGTGGACCATTATCCCTTGCACCACTGTTGTCACACGTATAGCAGAGGCGATCCTATTTGATATGCTAGTCGAGTACCTTGAGTTGGGGGAAAAGAAGGGGAGTAAAACATAACGTATTAAAAAAACATAAGATACAAACATAGACATAACACTTGATGTCTAGATCTAGTGGGGGTAACTTGGTCTGTAGACCGTCTAAGAGATCGTGTAACGCCCTAGGATAGGCGGTGATAGGACGGAATCAGGCCATATTGCGATACAGAACTAAAGGAACATTGAGTGCCAAGGTGTAGGCTAAAAAACAAACAAAAAAACATCGCGCTAGCAATAGGAGCATGAAAACTTAGCAATGGTGTAGGCAAATTAAAGAGGCAAGATTACTTATGGCAATTATACTATACACAGGCAGGACCCTCTAGTGGTCTTGCAAGAGACTTCTCGGGGTGAGGTGGTGGCCCCTCTTCTTAGAACGGGATGACTTTGGCGTGCGTAGTATCTCAAATGGAGCCACTTTGGGTATCTCAGGTAAGGCGCCGAGGTCTTGGAAAAGTTCCCAATTCTCAATCCGCATAGGTGGCACATTCAGAAGCTCAAAGGCAGATGTGAGGTCAGTAAATGACGAAATGTTCACTCTCTTTCCTGCGTATGAGAAGGATATACCAAAGGGGAAAGACCAGCGATAAAGCACCTTTTTGGAGCGTAACCAATCCGTCAAGGGTTTAAGGGCTCTACACTTCTTTAATGTTGACGGAGCTAAGTCCTGAAAGACTTCTATCTTGGATCCTTCAAATGTCAGTTCAGGGTGGGCACGAGCGGCTTCCAGGACGGCTGATTTAACTTGAAAATTCAAATACTTGCAAATAATGTCTCTGGGCGGCTCGTCCGGCTTGGGCTTGGGTCTGAGGGCCCTGTGTGCCCGCTCTATGATTATCTCTTGGGGAAAGTCAGGCCCCAGCAGCGATCCGCTGAATTCAGTAATGGACGCCGAGACCTCTCCTGTGGTAACCGACTCTGGCACACCCCTGAATCTGAGGTTGTTCCGGCGCCCCCTGTTTTCCTGATCCTCCAGGGAACAGTGAAGATCATTTAAATAAAGGGGGCAGCGGCGGAAGGAGTCTGTTACAGCAGACTGATGGTTCAGCATTTCTGCCTGATGGTTCTCCAGACTCTCCACGCGATCCCCTATCTGTCTCACCTTGCTCCTGCAGGCAGACAGTTCTGCTAGTAACGGCTCCATCATTCTGCTCAGCGCGCGGTCTAGGTATTTCCTTGTGACCGGGAGATCGGAGCTGGCTTGCGCTTCATCCGAATCACTCTCACCCTCCGATGGAGCAGGGGCGCGCTTCGGAGCTTTGGCCTGCGGCGTCGGCGCCATCTTGGGTTCCCTGGCAGCCACGGTAGCGGCAGCTTTCTTTAGGAATTTCTCCATCTCACCTCCTGCAGTCTGAGTTTTAGAGGGAGCAGGGGTATCCACATGCTTGTTGTTCCCGATCTTAACCATCTCCATCTCTGTAGGCTAATGTTTGCTGGCGTCAGGGACGAGTCTCTTCACAGAGCACGGAGCTATGCGACCGTCTTCATCCGGCGCAAGCTCCGCCCCCCCCCACCCGATCTGGATTCAGATATATTGGGCAGACTAGATGGGCCAAATGGTTCTTATCTGCCGACACATTCTATGTTTCTATGTTTCTATGATCTTTTTGAATGCGGTTTTTGCATGGTATGCAAAAACCGCACCATGTGAATTTGCCCTTGGTGGCAACTGCTCGTTTTTTGTTGGTTGCAAAACTAGCGCTATGTACCAGTCTATTAGTTAAATTACTTGCTCTCTTGAAAACTACAGGGGGTTTGTCTGGTATATCTTTGCTTAGAACGGGGTCATTCTGTAGTATATGCCAATTTTTGTTAATTGTTTTTGATTTGACCCACTTTGGTGTTATACTGGGTTAGGAACATGTATCTAAAATAAAAATAAAAAATTATAATTTTTTTGCTGGTCTTTCTTTTTACTTGCTAGGGGCTTATTTGCATCGCGTTTTTCTTCTATCTCTTTTCTACAATGGTCCAAATACTCTTCCTCATAACCTTTTTCTAAAAATCTTTCTTTTATCACCTGACTCTGTTCTCTATAGTCTTCTATTTTGGTGCAGTTTTTGGAAATACGCTGAAACTGACTTTTAGGTACATTTTTGAGCCAAGATGGATGATGGCAACTACTTAATTCTATATATGTGTTCTTATCCACAGTTTTAAAAAAGGTCTTGGTTTTTAGCCTACTATCCTCTACAAAAATAACTAAATCAAGAAAATCTACAGAGGTAGCACTTATGTGGCTAGTGAACTTTAAATTAAAATGGTTTTTATTGATGTCCGCTATGAAAGTCTCTAGAACTTCTTTCTCACCTTGCCAGATTAAGAGGCAATCATCTATGTACCTTTGCCATACTATTAGTTGACCGCTTCCTAGATTTTTTATTAAGGACCGCGTCGATTCTCTCTCTCTCCCACATAATCATAAATATGCCACGCCAGAGTGCTGTAGATAGAAAGAATCGCTATAAAGAAAATGATTGTGGGTGAGACAAAAAAACCACACAGTCCAGAACAAAACTTTTTTGATCTATCCCCATTTGTGGGTCACTATCTAAGGCTTCTTCGACCCCTCTAATGCCCAAATCTTTTGGTATACATGTGTAAAGGGAGGACACATCTACTGTGGCTAACCACATTCTTCCCTGGATTTCTCCAATCCCCTCTATGAGATCGATAACACTAGAGGAATTTTTCAAATAGGAGGGGGCCACCGTCACATATTTCTGCAAAAAATAATCAATGTATTCAGAGACTCTACTGGTCAGGGAGTTAATCCCTGACACAATAGGTCTTCCAGGGGGATGCATTGGATTCTTGTGTATCTTTGGCAGAAAATATATGACAGCGGTGACTGGATTCTTTAGAGAAAGGTAGTCAAACTCCTATTCAAAACACCATTCTGTAAACCCTTCCTCAGGATCACTTCTAATTGTTTTTTATATTCATTTAACGGATTATTCTTCAACACTGAGTAAGTATCCTTGTCGGAGAGCAATCTCTCCATTTCTGACGTGTACTGCTCCACATCCATTAACACCCCCCCCCCCCCTTCCATATCGGCCGGTTTTATAACTATTTTTTCATTCTTTTCCAACTTTTTTAGTGCCTCCTTTTCTTCACTAGATAGATTGTGTTTTATTGGTTTACTGTCTAATTTCTCTAATTCATTAAGTAAACTTCTTTTGAAGGCATCAATACATTCATTATTCTTATTTTTGGGACAGAATTCTGATTTATTGCAGAGATCAGTGTGCATAACTCCTGTTGTTGCTACTGTATTTACCAGCGATGGTTGTTGCATGTTTAAATGATATTTTGCCATGTTTAATTTTCTAACATATCTATGGATGTCAAGGAATAAACTAAATTTATTAATTCCATCGCTCGGAACGAACTTTAGTCCTTTTCCCAGAATCCGTTCCTCCTCTTTGGAGAGAGGATACTTACTCAGGTTGAAGATTCCTATTGGTTCCCCCTGCTTTTCTTTTCTACCAGAGTTTGATTTTTGTCCCCTGCCTCTTTGTCCTCGATGTAATTTCTTTTTTGTGGCGTTCTCGTGGTCTCCTTCATTACCTTTTTTTGGAAAAGGTCCCTCTGTATACCCTGATGGGGAAAATTTTGACTCAGCTCTGCCTTTCTGCATTCACTTTTTCCTTATCCTTGCTATCTTCTAACACCCTATGTCCATGTTCGATCTGCTGTGGAATTATTTGTTCCCCTCTATTCTCACTAGGGTTAACCTTGCCTGCTTTGTTCTTGTTTCCTTCACAATCTATCTTGGTTTTCAGTGGATTCTTGCAGTTGTTAAGTCTTAGTTGGTGCCTAGTTGGATATGTGTGAATTTTTCTTGGCCTGTCATGGGTAAGTTGGTTATAATATCCCATGTTGTTATATGGATGGTGTCCTCTTTTTGAATTATAATGGTTGCCCTGGTTGTTGTAAGGTATATAATTATCCCTCTGTCTAGTGGGGGCATACAATTGGCCAGGATAATCCTCCAAATGTCTTCTATTTGTTTTGGAGTCTCGTTTTTCATTCAATAGTGGGGGATGATGTAAATTTGTCCCGATATTTCCCATCTCTATCTGCTTCCCACTCACATAATGTGAATCAGATATATCCATGGCCTTCACCGTCAACCCCCTATGGTCCATATTAACCGGTATTTTCCATTTGTAGACCCTATTTCTCTGATAGTCCTCACACACTTTTAACAATTTTTAAAAATTTTTTGTTTTTACTTCTGTTTCAACTTTTGTGATATTTGATTGACATTGTTTGGAAAACATTACATATTAATTTGTTTCTTTATGTGGTATCAATGAAATTTGTACTTTTTCTATGTTCTCATTAATCCTTTTTAGTTTCTGTTTCCTTTTGCAAATTATGAATTCCATGACCCTGAAACTACATTCATTCATTAATAGCTCCCATTCTTCCTTATCCTCCTTATTTTCAGAATTTAATGGCAGCTGCCATTTAAGGCCCTCTGGGATCATCTTTTCAGAGAGATATTTTTGTAAATATACCACATCCCACATGGTTCTAATTTCTTTGGTGAAATCCTTTTCTAATTCAGAAAAAAGGCTCTCCAAAGCAAGCTTCTCATTAATTATTCCTTCACTTGGAAAAACTGTATCTATATCACAGACCAAATTTGCACGAAAATTCATGAAATAACCAAACAGAGAAAACCCCCTAAAACAATTCCAATAAAAAGCAAAGTCTCTGTAAAGGATATTTGTCCCCTCAAGCGCTGCAAATCCTAGAACAATGTGGGTAAAAAAGTCTGCTAAATATAAATGATAAAAAGGGGGATTGAGCTGCAGGAGAGGATAAAACTGTGGCTCAAAAATGTACCTAAAAGTCAGTTTCAGCGTATTTCCCAAAACTGCACCAAAATAGAAGACTATAGAGAACAGAGTCAGGTGATAAAAGAAAGATTTTTAGAAAAAGGTTATGAGGAAGAGTATTTGGACCATTGTAGAAAAGAGATAGAAGAAAAATGTGATGCAAATAAGCCCCTAGCAAGTAAAAAGAAAGACCAGCAAAAAAATGATTAAAAAAAAAAAAATTATTTTAGATACATGTTCCTAACCCAGTATAACACCAAAGTGGGTCAAATCAAAAACATGATTAACAAAAATTGGCATATACTAAAGAATGAACCCATTCTAAGCAAAGATATACCAGACAAACCCCCTGAAGTTTTCAAGAGAGCAAGTAATTTAACTAATAGACTGGTACATAGCGCTAGTTTTGCAACCAACAAAAAATGAGCAGTTGCCACCAAGGGCAAATTCACATTTGCATGCCATGCAAAAACCGCATTCAAAAAGATCGGGTTAGGTCTGTGGACACTATACAATCTAATAAGAGAAAAGGAGAAACTTTCAAAATAAGAGGTAATATTTCTTGCAACAATGTGGGCGTTATATATTTATTGTAGTGCCCGTGTGGCCTCCAATATGTGGGAAGAACTACACGGAGCCTCAAGACCCGAGTACAGGGCTTGAGACGAACAGTGTCTCTTTACATTTCAAGATCCACCACCCAAAAAATCCCAGGGGTTTGCGTTTTACTGGGATTGAGATAGTACATACTCCTATACGTGGAGGAGATTTCACTGCGGTATTGAACAGAAAGGAGGTAGAGTGGATGTATCTTTTGAATACGATCCAACCTCAGGGGTTAAACATTGAATGCGATGTCAATGCCTGCATAGTCTAGGAATGAGCTTAGGGGTTAGTATCAAGAAGTAGGAGGAGACATCGGTTCATTTGCATATCTACACCTTATCCCCATAACCAGGTTACTTTTTTCTGCAAAGTTTATTTCTCAAGTTGTTTTTACCTGTTTTTACCTGTTACCTGTTTATATGTGTGGTTGGAACATCGTAATTTTTGTGGTTTTCATTCCCTTTAATATAATGAAATGTTTTAAATAGATTTAGATGTCACTATGACGTATGTGATAGGGGAGGTTTTCCCCGTGAACTTAAACTCAGTGATTCCCACTTAGTAATCAATGCCCTAGATGAAGCATTATGGCGAAAACCTTTGTACTTTTGTGAGTATATTAAACCATTTTTTATCTGAAATAACTGGTACGTACTTCACTATCCTTGCGCCCTCCTTCCTTTGAGATCTATGGAAGTGTGAGTTGGGTGATATCTTCTTGAAGTGGTGCTCTGTTGGTGGGATCGCGGTTTGGATAAAGATCTGCTGAAGGTGAACTTACGACTCCTGGTCCACGCCCGCTCCACGAATAAAGCTCTCCTGTTGAAGATACACACAAGGTTTCTATCTACGCGTTTTGCAAGTGGAGTCTTGTGTGTATACTGCAATCACTTGGTGTGATAGGTGTATACTACACCATAGTGCGTCTTGTTACTACATTTCAGGTTTCCATGGCATTGTTGAGAGTGATCAATTGTATGTGGTCCGTTTAACTGAAGAGTATTACGAATATAAGAGAAAGAAAAGAAAATAATCTTCTCCTGCAGCGCAATCCCCCTTTTTATCATTTATATTTAGTGGACTTTTTTACCCACATTGTTCTAGGATTTGCAGCGCTTGAGGGGACAAATATACTTTACAGAGACTTTGCTTTTTATTGGAAGTGGCCACAATACAGTCTGTGTGGGCCTGACACACACGGGCTTGCAAATGTGAATATATCACAAAAAATGTTTTAATAGAATTTTTTTTATCTGCAAGGTATTTGAGTGAATGACACACTGTAACGGTATGAGTGGAGGCCTAGCCACTAGCCAGTGGCCACAATACAGTCTGTGTGGGCTGGAAGCACACTGGCTTGCAAATGTGATTATAGCACAGAAAAATGTTAAATATAGTTTTTTTTTTATCTGCAAGGTATTTGAGTGAATGACACCCTGTAACGGTATGAGTGGAGGCCTAGCCAGTGGCCACTAATACAGTCTGTGTGGGCCTAACACACACGGGCTTGCAAATGTGATTATATCACAGAAAAACTTTAAATATAATTTTTTTATCTGCAAGGTATTTGAGTGAATGACACCCTGTAACGGTATGAGTGGAGGCCTAGCCACTAGCCAGTGGCCACAATATGTTCTGTGTGGGCCTGACACACATGGGCTTGCAAATGTGATTATGTCACAGAAAAATATTAAATAGAATATTTTTTATCTGCAAGGTATTGTCTGGGACACCCTGTATGAATGGTGTGCACACAGTGCTGTCTGTGACTGAGCCTGCAGCCTCTCACACACGGGCAGTCAGGCAACTGCAATATATATATATATATATATATATATATATATATATATAAAATATAAAAAAATAAAGCACACTGATGTACCTGCCCTAAAAAGGGCTTTTTGGGGTTCTGTCAGGACGCTGTCCTTACAGCAGATGAGTCTGTGGACACAGAACACTGCCCTAGCTAACGCTTTCCCTATTGAATCAGCAGCAGCACTGTCTCTCCTCTCACTGTGAATGCAGCTTCCAAATGAATCTAAAATGGATGCTGTCCAGGAGGTGGGAGGGTCTGGGAGGGAGGGTCTGCTGCTGATTGGCTGGAATGTATCTGCTTTAATCAATGATGATGTATAGGGGGCGGACCGAACATCGCATATGTTCACCCGCCGCAGCGAACGCGAACAAGCTATGTTTGCCGGAAACTGTTCGCCGGCGAATAGTTCGGGCCATCACTATTCTGCAGCAGCTGCAGCTATGCTAGGAGACCGACCCAGCCTCAGCACCTCACTTCTTCATCCCGAAAGCTTTCCCTGCATTTCCTATTCTACACAGTTCTTCTGTAAGTAATATTACAGTTGTCCTAGCTGGCTGTCTACCCTATATCCTATCGCTGTTTAACATAAAAATACATTAATATAAATCAACACAATGGGGCTGATTTACCAATACTGTCTAATAATAAGACAGTGTTAACTTAGACTGTCTTAAACTGCTCCAGATTTTTCACAGTGGCTGATGATGAAAGATAAATCGGGTGTACTGTACCTATAGTCTAACGTTACACCACCTATTTGTTGCCTTAAGGGCCCTTTACACGGGCTGAGAATCCACCAGATAATCGCTAATGAGCGATCATAGGAATGCTTGTTAGCAATTATTTGGTGGGGTAAAGGTGCTGTCAATTACCCGAGAAATGAACAAAATGCTTGTTCATCGGGTAATGGGATCGCTTGTGTAGGCACCTAAATAATCATTTGCCACCAGCAGATTGTGCTGTATAAAGAACACTCTGCTGCCAGCAAACAAGTCTTTAGGGGGACAAGTTATAGCATTAGCTATCGTTCCTCCCCATACTGTTGAGGAGATCACTGCAGATAAATGTTTCAGTCTCCTTCATTGACAAGAAGGTGTTTGCTTGCAAAATTGGCCAATGTAAAGGGAACTTTACTCCAAACTTTACTCCAAAAATATGGCAACATGTTGACATTTCAGCCATGCCCCATGTAGCCATACTCTTTTCTGATAATCCATGTCCCCTTGTCAGAAGAGTGTTTCAAAGTGTCTCGAACATGACAGTTTTTTTCCATAAATTAAGCCAAAAAACAGGTGCATTTTCAATAGTAAATCTTCCTTACTGTATTAAAGTCTTAAAGAAAGGGTCATCATGTAAAGAGTAAAGTTTTCACCACAGGTTAGTTCAACCATTAACATTTATCACCTTCCATAGGGTTATATGACATGGCAAAACTAGCCCATTCAGGTATTTCACACCGCATGCTGATGTCTTCTATTTTTGTGACTGGTTGGGGTCTTAGCGCTCAGTCCCCCACCTGTCTAAAATGTATCATCTATCCCTTAAAATACAGCCTTAGGGCCCATTCAAACACCGCTTTTGCAGCGAGACTTTTGGCATGGACACCCTCCGTTGACCGCATGGTTTCTGCTTCCAATTCATATCCATCTTTGGCATAGCTGCAACTTTAAACCACCACTCCACGATGTTCAGCACTGCCTCCCAGACACATTTTCAGCTTGGGTGTCCACACCAAGATTCTACTGCCAAAAAAAACGCTGTGTGAATGGGACCTAAAATTCATGAAAGTGTATTTACAAATAAAAAATTAAAGTAATTAATTTCATCATGCAACAACTATACTTACACATATGCTGTTCACGTTTGAAAAGCCTTCCTGTTATTTATTATATTTTCTGAAGGAATAGGCAATGTGAATAGATTTTCTTGAACCTGGCTTTCATAGTTTCCTTGGCCATCATAATCATGTCTTCAAATCAGACTTCTATTTCATCATTCTGCTAAGTGAAAAGCTTTCATTGCTGAAGCACTAATACAAAAATGGAGTAGAAGGGTTTGAAAGCACTTTTTACATCAATAGTAAGACATAATGTTATAAGAAGAAAGCAATGCACAAACATATAGGTAATTAAATGAATACAGTAAGTGTAATGCTCCAAATATTAACCCGCACAATCATGAGAGAAACTGCCAGAAATAGGGCAGTGTGTGAAAAAATGAATGCAATGCAAACTCTCTGAATTCAATTAATTAAAACTTTTTGTGACATCTGATTGAGCAAATACTAAATAGTACTAATACTAATAGTATCTTGAATACAGGTGACGCTAAGCAGCAGCAGAATAGTTTGACACTATAAAATCTAGACCTTAATAAATTCAACATTTGTGTATGTAACTCTTTGCAATATTTTGCAGTTAGTCACAGTATAGTGGATAGGGTTTTATAAAATCCCATTCACACGAGGGGGGACTTTAAGAAGCTAAATGTGGCAGAATTCTGGCTTAATTAGTGAAACTTTCCCCCTAAAAACTGGCATACATTTTTTGTGTCTTTTAGACACTTTTTGTACCTCACATGACAAAGGGCATAACTTAGTTGGGAAGGGCATGTGGCTAAGGGCATCTGTCAGCAGAACTGTACCTATGAAACTGGCTAACCTGTTGCATGTGCCATTGGCAGCTGAAAGCATTTATGTTGTGTCTGTGAAGATTTTCATTCATCCAGGTCATGGTATACAGGTCCTTTAAAAAAAATTAGCATATTGTGATAAAGTTCATTATTTTCTGTAATGTACTGATAAACATTAGACTTTCATATATTTTAGATTCATTACACACAACTGAAGTAGTTCAAGCCTTTTATTGTTTTAATATTGATGATTTTGGCATACAGCTCATGAA
Organism: Bufo gargarizans; assembly: GCF_014858855.1. NCBI lineage: Eukaryota > Metazoa > Chordata > Amphibia > Anura > Bufonidae > Bufo > Bufo gargarizans. The sequence continues at coordinate 162,985,009 of NC_058080.1, forward strand.
AACCCAAAATTCCTAAAATCTAAAAAAATTAGCATATTTCATCCGACCAATAAAAGAAAAGTGTTTTTAATACAAAAAAAGTCAACCTTCAAATAATTATGTTCAGTTATGCACTCAATACTTGGTCGGGAATCCTTTTGCAGAAATGACTGCTTCAATGCGGCGTGGCATGGAGGCAATCAGCCTGTGGCACTGCTGAGGTGTTATGGAGGCCCAGGATGCTTTGATAGCGGCCTTAAGCTCATCCAGAGTGTTGGGTCTTGCGTCTCTCAACTTTCTCTTCCCAATATCCCACAGATTCTCTATGGGGTTCAGGTCAGGAGAGTTGGCAGGCCAATTGAGCACAGTAATACCATGGTCAGTAAACCATTTACCAGTGGTTTTGGCACTGTGAGCAGGTGCCAGGTCGTGCTGAAAAATGAAATCTTCATCTCCATAAAGCTTTTCAGCAGATGGAAGCATGAAGTGCTCCAAAATATCCTGATACCTAGCTGCATTGACCCTGCCCTTGATAAAACACAGTGGACCAACACCAGCAGCTGACATGGCACCCCAGACCATCACTGACTGTGGGTACTTGACACTGGACTTCAGGCATTTTGGCATTTCCCTCTCCCCAGTCTTCCTCCAGACTCTGGCACCTTGACTTCCGAATGACATGCAAAATTTGCTTTCATCCGAAAAAAGTACTTTGTACCACTGAGCAACAGTCCAGTGCTGCTTCTCTGTAGCCCAGGTCAGGCGCTTCTGCCGCTGTTTCTGGTTCAAAAGTGGCTTGACCTGGGAAATGCGGCACCTGTAGCCCATTTCCTGCACACGCCTGTACACGGTGGCTCTGGATGTTTCTACTCCAGACTCAGTCCACTGCTTCCGCAGGTCCCCCAAGGTCTGGAATCGGTCCTTCTCCACAATCTTCCTCAGGGTCCGGTCACCTCTTCTCATTGAGCAGCGTTTTCTGCCACGCTTTTTCCTTCCCACAGACTTCCCACTGAGGTGCCTTGATACAGCACTCTGGGAACAGCCTATTCGTTCAGAAATTTCTTTCTGTGTCTTACCCTGTTGCTTGAGGGTGTCAATGATGGCCTTCTGGACAGCAGTCAGGTCGGCAGTCTTACCCATGATTGCGGTTTTGAGTAATGAACCAGGCTGGGAGTTTTTAAAAGCTTTAGGAATCTTTTGCAGGTGTTTAGAGTTAATTAGTTGATTCAGATGATTAGGTTAATAGCTCGTTTAGAGAACCTTTTCATGATATGCTATTTTTTTTAGATAGGAATTTTGGGTTTTCATGAGCTGTATGCCAAAATCATCAATATTAAAACAATAAAAGGCTTGAACTACTTCAGTTGTGTGTAATGAATCTAAAATATATGAAAGTCTAATGTTTATCAGTACATTACAGAAAATAATGAACTTTATCACAATATGCTAATTTTTTTTAGAAGGACCTGTATATCTCTGAAGAATAAATCAAGGCAACTGGACGTACTGTAGATTTCTTGAAAACGTTTCACTCGTTCTTCCAACGAGCTTTCTCAATTCTGAGTGATTGTACAAAAAATTCTGGGAATAAATATGTAACTGAATCCAGGTAAATCCTGGTAATTAGACCCAGCATTGGGTCAAAGGTGTTGATTCCATTATCCTAATTGGAGTCAGTAGGTGATAAAGAAAAAGGTGTCAAGACAGCATTATACATGGCAGACAATAGATGTCTAACCCCCTCACCTCTATTCAAGCTTGGCTTCTCCATTTTTACGACAGTCATTTTTTGTGACAGTCAAGTACGTGTTTTGGATAAGGAGGCCGATTGGTACAAACGAGGCAGGAAGGAGGCCATCTACGTAAAAATGGAGAAGCCAAGCTTCAATAGAGGTGGGGGGGTTAGACATCTATTGTCTGCCATGTATAATGCTGTCTTGACACCTTTTTCTGGGAAGTCTTTATCACCTACTGACTCCAATTAGGATAATGGAATCAACACCTTTGACCCAATGCTGGGTCTAATTACCAGATGTGGATTCAGTTACATATTTATTCCCAGAATTTTTTGTACAATCACTCAGAATTGACAAAGCTCGTTGGAAGAACGAGTGAACGTTTTCAAGAATCTACAGTACGTCCAGTTGCCTTGATTTATTCTTTACAGATACATTTATGTTGTGTTCATATGTCCCGGTATTGATGAGAAAAATGAAGTTGTAATACATGTAAATGAGCCTCTAGGAGCAATGACAGGGCCAGACAGTGAAAGATCATAATGCCTAGTCCTGTCAATCAAAGTGGAGAGGGTGCGGCAACTACAGAGAGAGCAGAACCTCTAGGTGTAAAGGCAATGCCCCATTGCTCCTATGGGCTTATTTTTCTCGGCAATACAGGCACATATGAACATGGGAGCAACACAGATGCCTTATGCACCAATTTTATCATACAACAAAAGCCACTGTTATAAATGTTACACATCTTTAGACTAGTACATGTTTACATTGTCTAAATATTAGGCAGGATTAGTAAATCTGCCCTACAATTTTAAGTTTTCTTATCCCCTTGCTGCAATGGGACATATTGGTATGGCTTTGATAGCTAAACCTTAAAGGGGTTCAGCTCTGAACCCGGTCATACCTCCATTTTCACCCAGGAAGCCCCCTGACTTGAGCATCGGAGCAGTTCATGCTCCGATGCTCTCATTTGCCCTCCGCTAAATCGCTCAGGGCAAAGGCATTTTCAAGAGTTCCGGTGACGTACCGGGCTCTCCATGGGGCTGCTAGGAAGCCCAGTGACATCACCGGCACTGATGGGCGGGCATTAGCACTGCCCTAGCCAGTAAAACGGCTAAGGCAGCACTAAAGCACGCCCATCTGAGCCGGTAATGTCACCAAACACACTGCTTTCACCCGGCAGTGTGTTATTGTAAACAAAAGAGCCCGTGCCCTGTGCGATCTAGGGAGCATATCAGAGCATGAGATGCTCCTTAGAGATGTCACAAACATAAAATTTTCCGTTCGCGAACGGGCGAACCGGGCGAACCGCCATTGACTTCAATAGGCAGGTGAATTTTAAAACCCACAGGGACTCTTTCTAGCCACAGTAGTGATGGAAAAGTTGTTTCAAGGGGACTAACACCTGGACTGTGGCATGCCGGAGGAGGATACATGGCAAAACTCCCATGGAAAATTACAAAGTTGACGCAGAGTTGGGTTTTAATCCATAAAGGGCATAAATCACCTAACAATCCTTAATTTTTTTGAACAACGTGGTTTAAAACATCCAGTGTGTGTATACAATCAGGTATAATGTTGTATCGATCAGGTAGTGTAAGGGTTACGCCCGCTTCACAGACATTGACAGACCAAACTCCCCTTTTAATGCACCACAAACAACCGCAAACAGTCCATTTGCCCAACCGCAAACTCCCCATTTGCACAAGGTTGGATACCAAGCTAGCCATGTCCCGTTGATGTCATTGGAGGTTTCTTCTTCCACCCAGCCATGTACAACACCAAGGGTCCCCGAAAGGTGAATTGAATAGATTTTTCGAACGGGGAGATGGTTAAAAAAATGCTTGCTCCCTCCCCTTTGTTTGAATCCACGGTCACTGCGTCTGCACCGTGCAATTTACTGTCACACCCGATATGAGTGTTATTTTCTGTAGTTCTCTTCTCATCAGTTTAATCCCTGTTACGTCCCCAATCTGGGGTCCATTTATTGAATTGATTTTTCGAAGGGGGAGATGGTTAAAAAAAGCGCTGGCTCCCTCCCCTTTGTTTGAATCCACGGTCACTGCGTCTGCACCGTGCAATTTACTGTCACACCCGATATGAGTGTTATTTTCTGTAGTTCTCTTCCTATCAGTTTAATCCCTGTTAGGTCCCCAATCTGGGGTCCATTTATTGAATTGATTTTTAGAACGGGGAGATGGTTAAAAAAAGCGCTGGCTCCCTCCCCTTTGTTTGAATCCACGGTCACTGCGTCTGCACCGTGCAATTTACTGTCACACCCGATATGAGTGTTATTTTCTGTAGTTCTCTTCTCATCAGTTTAATCCCTGTTACGTCCCATATCAGGGATTGCCTTTTATGAAAAAAAATTTAGGTCGGGTACCTTCAACTGCCTTCACAGTGACAGATCAAACTCTGATACACCAAAGTGAATTGATTTTAGGAACCGGGAGATGCAAAAAGCAGCTTGGTCGGTCCTCTTACTCCCAAGTTGGGGCACTGCTCGTGCACGGAGCAATGTGCTGTGACACCCTATATGAGTGGGGTCTTAACTAGTACTATTCCTATCAGTTTAATCCCTGTTATGTCCCCTATCCGTGGACGTGTGTCGAATTGATTAACCATTGTGAATTAACAAACCATTACGACATCCTGAAATAATTTTGTTCTGAGCTCTGTACTTGCTTTGTATTGGAATTGATGGGGATTTTTTTAATTGTCTGCATTATTTCTAATAAACTATTAAGAGACTTTATTATGATTTTTTATTTTATGTATTAAAAACCCATACAACTAAAAAAAAATATGAAAATTAATGTTTTTTCTATGAAAAATTATCCAGCCGACCGCTTTTGGTCTGATCATAATGAAGTAACGGCCTTATCATCTGGGGTGTGACAACATTGCCAACACACTCATAGAGGTGATGATCGCTTCATTGTGATACGCAAGCCCCTTCACCACAACAAGGTAAAGATCACGAAGGGGAATTTACACTTGTATGTGCCTTTTTTTTTGTTTGTTTTGCTTTTGCAGCCAAAATGCAGCACCAGAGGCCAGAAAAATTAGGCATGTGTAAAAATAATGGTAGCAGCGTCCGGAAAAATTTATGTTTTCCAGGCAGAAAGGTGACTAAAACATTGCGACTTGAACCCTAGTTGGTGGCGGAGAATTCACGAAAGTCATCCGGTATGCAGACATTAAATACAGCAGCGTGGGGACCATTTTGAGGCCAAGGCATGTCATCAGGCCTTTTGTTAGTCAAAGGTATCCCCCACTATCAGTCCCTTCGGGATCCATGCCTTAGTCATCTTAATGAAGGTGAGGTAATCAACACTTTTTTGACCGAGGTGACTTCTTTTGTCAGTGACAATGCCTTCTGCTGCACTGAAGGTCCTTTCTGACAGGACACTTGAAGCAGGGCAGGCCAGAAGTTCTATCGCAAACTGGGATAGCTCAGGCCACAGGTCAAGCCTGCACACCCAGTAGTCAAGGGGTTCATCGCTCCTCAGAGTGTCGATATCTGCAGTTAAGGCGAGGTAGTAGGGCTTTGGCGATGTGTAGGACTGAAAAAGCTCTGCATGTCCTCCATCAACAACACATCTGTAAAGCGTCCTGTCCTTGCCGCCGTGGTCGTGGTAGGAGGAGGATTACTTTCACCTCTTCCCCTGTTAGATTCCCGTTGTGCTGTTACATCCCCCTTATAAGCTGTGTAATTTTTTTGTTTGGTTTTGAACTGCTGCATCATTTCTGACTTTCGGTAATTTGGTAACATTTCTGCCACTTTCTGCTTATATTGGGGGTCTAGTAGCGTGGACACCCAGTACAGGTTGTTCTCCTTCATCCTTTTTATACGAAGGTCCCTCAACAGACATGACAGCATGAAAGACACCATTTGCACAAGGTTGGATGCCGAGCTACTCATTTCCCGTTCCTCGTCCTCACTGATGTCATTGACGGTCTGTTCTTCCCCCCAGCCACGTACAACACCACGGGTCCCAGATAGGTGACAATAATGAGCACCCTGGGATGCCTGCTGTGGTTGGTCTTCCTCCTCCTCAAAGCCACATTCCTCCTCTGACTCCTTTTCCTCATACTCCTCTTGCAGCGTTGCCGCAGGTCCTGACAAGGCTGTTTCTGGTGGTGATGGTGACCACAACTCTTCCTCTTCACGCTCATCTACAGCCTGATCCAGCACTCTTCGCAGGGCACGCTCCAGGAAGAAAAAAAATGGGATGAGGTCGCTGATGGTGCCTTTGGTGTGACTGACTAGGTTTGTCACCTCCTCAAAAGGACACATGAGCCTACAGGCATTGCGCATGAGCATCCAGTAACGTGGCAAAAAAATTCCCAGCTCCGCAGAGGCTGTCCTAGCACCCCAGTCATACAAATACTCGTTGACGGCTTTTTCTTGTTGGAGCAGGAGGTCAAACATTAGGAGTGTTGAATTCCAACGTGTCGGGCTGTCGCAAATCAAGCGCCTCACTGGCATGTTGTTTCGGTGCTGAACGTCTGAAAAGTGCGCCATGGCCGGGTAGGAACGCCTGAAATGGCCACACACCTTCCTGGCCTGCTTGAGGACGTCCTGTAAGCCTGGGTACTTAGACACAAAGCGTTGTATGATGAGATTCAACACATGTGCCATGCACAGCACATGTGACAACTTGCCCAAATTCAATGCCGCCAACAAATTGCTTCCATTGTCACACACCACTTTGCCGATCTGCAGTTGGTGCGGGGTCAGCAACCTGTGCGTTCAGGGCGGACAGGAGTGCTGGTCCGGTGTGGCTCTCTGCTTTCAGGCACGTCAGCATGACACTGTCGTATCCGGGATGTGGAATAGCCCCTGGGGAGCTGGGAGGATTCAGTTGAACGGCAGCCAGACGCCGCAGCAGAAGAGGACTCAGCCGAGGAGGTTATCAAAGAGGATGGAATAGGAGGAGTAGAGGAGGTGGCAGTAGGCCTGCCTGCAAGTCGTGGTGGTGTCACCGACTCCGCTGCAGAGCCACGCATTCCATGCTTGGCAGCTGTCAGCAGGTTGACCCAATGCGCAGTGTACGTAATATACCTGCCCTGACCGTGCTTTGCAGACCAGGTATCAGTGGTCATATGGACCCTTGCCCCAACACTGTATGCTAGAGATGCCATGACTTCCTTTTCAATAACTGAGTAGAGGTTTGAATTGCCTTTTTTGAAAAAAAAAATCATCCGGGTACCTTCCACTGTGGTGTCCCAATAGCGACAAATTTTTTGAAGGCCTCAGACTCCACCAGCTGGTATGGTAAAAGCTGGCGGGCTAAGAGTTCTGTCAAGCTAGCTGTCAGACGCCGGGCAAGGGGGTGACTCTGACATTGGCATCTTACGCTCAAACATTTCCTTGACAGACACCTGACTGTGGGCAGATGAGATGGAACTGCTGAAGGTGAGAGGCGGAGTGGCGGGTCGTTGAGAGGAGGCAAGGAGGACAGCAGTGGTTGACGTGGATGAAGATGCTGGACCAGGAGGAGGATAGTGGCTTTGAGTTTGTGTGCTTTTTTTACTCATGTGTTGATCCCATTGGCGTTTGTGATGTGAGATCATGTGCCTTCGCAAAGCAGTTGTACCGAGGTGGGTGTTGGACTTCCCACGACTCAGTTTTCTTTTGGCACAGGTTGCAAATGGCATTGCTGTTATCAGAGGCAGACACACCAAAAAATTGCCATACTTCTGAGCTTTGTAATGACTGCATTCTGGTGGTGGCAACAGCATGTGTTGATTGGCGTGCTGTCTGGCTGACCTCGGGTGCCGATACATGCTGTCTGACTGTGCCACTAGCTCCTTGCGACAACCTCCCCCTGCTTTCAACTCATCTCCTCCTTCTCTCTGTCTCCCCTTCTGAACTTTCCCCCTCTTCTTCTTCTCTTCGACCAGGCACCCATGTGGCATCCACGGACACATCGTCATCATCAACCACTTCACTTGTATCTGACACCTCAGCAAAGGAAGCATCAGCGGGTACAACATCATCATCATTATCACACTGTACGTCCATGTGTGTAATGCTGCCTGACTGAGACATATCCCTGTTATCTACATCCTCTGGCAATAATGGTTGCGCATCACTAATTTAATCCAACTGATGTGTAAAAAACTCCTCTGACGGATCAAGTGAAGCAGCTGTGGTGGCTGTGGTGGTAGTGGTGGTGGTGGCGGCATGCGGAAGAGTGGTAACTTTAAAGCAGGTGACCACAGCTGAGCTGGTGGAGGATGGTGCGTCAAGGTTCTTAGCGGAAGCTGTTGAAGATTGGGTGTCCTGTGTAAGCCAGTAAACTATGTTGTCAAAATTTTTCGGATTTAGGGTACGTGGCCTCTGAACACTGGGCATTATTCCAGTGCCAGTGAAAATCACAGCACCACGACCACGATGGCCCCTGCGGGGTGGCCTGCCTCTACCTGTCTTTTTTTTTGATAAGTGGTAGATACTATGCGTGCAAGGTACTGTACAAACCTATATAAGTGGTGGGCAGGGGGCACAGTACAGTCTGTGTGGGCCTGACACACACTGTCTTGCAACTGCGATTATATCACAGTGATAAAATAATTTGACTTTTTTTTTTCTGCAAGGTATTGTGACACCCTGTAACGCTATGAGTGGTGGCCTGCCAGTGGCCACAGTACAGTCTGTGGGCCAGACACTCACTGGCTTGCAACTGCGATTATATCACAGAGAAATAATAAATTGAATTTTTTTATCTGTAAGGTATTGTGACACCCTGTATGAATGGTGTGCACATAGTACAGTCTGTGGGCCAGACACACACTGGCTTGCAACTGCGATTATATCACAGAGAATTAATAAATATAATTTTTTTTATCTGCAAGGTATTGTGGCACCCTGTATGAATGTTGTGCACACAGTACAGTCTGTGGGCCAGACAGACACTCACTGGCTTGCAACTGCGATTAAATCACAGAGAAATAATAAATATATATTTTTTTATCTGCAAGGTATTGTGATTTGTGAGTGACACCCTGTAACGGTATGAGTGGTGGCCTAGCCAGTGGCCACAGTACAGTCTGTGGGCCAGACACTCACTGGCTTGCAACTGCGATTATATCACAGAAAAATTATAAATTGACTTTTTTTATCTGCAAGGTATTGTGACACCCTGTAACGGTATGAGTGGTGGCCTGCCAGTGGCCACAGTGCAGTCTGTGGGCCAGACACTCACCGGCTTGCAACTGCGTTTATATTACAGAGAAATAATAAATTGAATTTTTTTATATGCAAAGTATTGTGACTCCCTATATGAATGGTGTGCACACAGTACAGTCTGTGGGCCAGACAGTCACTCACTGGCTTGCAACTGCGATTATATCACAGAGAAAAAATAATTTGACTTTTTTTTTTATCTGCAAGGTATTGTGAGTGACACCCTGTAATGGTATGAGTGGTGGCCTAGCCAGTGGCCACAGTACTGTCAGTGGGCTAGACACACGCTGGCTTGCAACTGCAATTATATCACAGAAAAATAATACATTTAATATTTTTTTTTATCTGCAAGGTACTGTGATTTGTGAGTGATACCCTGTAACGGTATGAGTGGTGGCCTAGCCAGTGGCCACAGTACAGTCTGTCGGCCAGACACACACTGGCTTGCAACTGCGATTATATCACAGAGAAATAATAAACTTCATTTTTTTTATCTGCAAGGTATTGTGACACCCTGTATGAATGGAGTGCACACAGTACAGTCTGTGGGCCACACAGTCACTCACTGGCTTGCAACTGCGATTTTATCACAGAGAAATAATAATTAGAATTTCTTTTATCTGTAAGGTATTGTGATTTGTGAGTGACACCTTGTAATGGTATGAGTGGTGGCCTAGCCAGTGGCCACAGTACAGTCTGTGGGCCAGACACTCACTGGCTTGCAACTGCGATTATATCGCAGAGAAAAAAAAATGTACTTTTTTTTATCTGCAAGGTATTGTCTGTGACACCCTGTATGAATGGTGTTTACACAGTACTGTCTGTGAGCCTGCAGCCTCTCACACACGGGCAGGCAACTGCAATATATATATTTATATATATATATATATATATATATAAAAAAGCAGACTGATATACCAGCCCTAAAAAGGGCTTTTTGGGGTGCTGTCAGGATGCTGTCCTTACAGCAGATGAGTCTGTGGACACAGAACACTGCCCTAGCTAACACTTTCCCTATTAGATCAGTAGCAGCAGCACTGTCCCACCTCTCACTAAGAATGCAGCTTCCGAATAAATCTAAAATGGATGCTGTCCAGGAGGTGGGAGGGTCTGGGAGGGAGGGTCTGCTGCTGATTGGCTGGAATGTGTCTGCTGACTGTGAGGTACAGGGTCAAAGTTTGCTCAATGATGATGTATAGGGGGCGGACCGAACATCGCATATGTTCGCCCGCCGCGGCGAACGCGAACAAGCCATGTTCGCCGTGAACTGTTCGCCGACAAATAGTTTGGTACATCACTAATGCTCCTATGCCAACATCAGGGGTGCTGCCTGGGTGAAAATAAAGGTATGTCCGGGTTCAGCTCTGAACCCATACAACCCCTTTAAATGAGTTGGCAGCAGGCAAATTTTCAATAATGTGCTCCAGGTTGTGAAGAAATGAGGGTGAGTCAATATTAACCTTACTGATCATGTGCCAGTGCCTAATGCTTACCAGGTTCCTGTTGGTCTCCACTGCATGGTCCAGACTTGACAAGCAGGAACTGGCTCAATGACTGCTCAACAAATCACTGATGACCCACTTTAACTAATGATTGGTTGAGTAGTCATCTTTGGCTATTTCCTGTGCTTCAAGCCTGCATCAGGAAGTGAAAAGTAGAGGGCTCCTGGTAAGCATTGGAACAGCAGTAGCAATGGGTCAGTGATACTTTAATTTTTCCCTTCTCCCTTGACAGCACGATAGAGAGATGGATCCACCCCCACAGTTGGACAGGAAGTCTCAGAGCAATTAAAAAGGGAATACCCACTTCCTCCTTCAGTTTGGTTTCCTGTCCTCCGGAAAGAGGAGCTGGGTGCATGCAGCCTGTGAAACAAAGAATACCTTATTATGGATTGGAGTTAGGTTATACAGCAAATATTTGTGTTGTGTGGTTGGTGTGAATCTGTTTGGTGCTAGCCCTAATCCATATGGGTTTGCTGCCTTTAGCATGGTTGGGACATTTGAATCTTTGGTACTCTTTGGCTTCATGGCCTAGTTGGATGCCTCATGGTTTCATTGCCTGGTTGACTCCCTCATAGGTACAGGGGCTGGATGGCTGCCTCATGGCTTCAAGGCCTGGATGGCTGATTCATGGCTTCGGGCCCTAGATGTCTGCCTGATGGCTACAGGGCCTGGATGCTACCTCAAGGCTTCAGGGCCTGAATGGTTGACTTCAGGTCTTCCTGGCTGAATGCACTTGATTTTATACTTGCTTGGCTGAATGCCTGCTTGGTTTAATACCTTTTGCGCTCTATGCCTATCTGGCCAAACGCCTTTGCATCTATGCCTGCTTGGTTGAACACACTTATATATATTTCTGTATGGCTGAATGCCTATGTGTATTTGCCTGCTTGGCTGAACGCCTTTGCGCCTGTGCCTGCATGGCTGAACACCTTTGCTTCTATGCCTGCTTAGGTGAATGCCTTTGCGCACATGCCTGTATGGCTGAATTCCTTTACTTTTATGAATTCTGGCTGAATGCCTATGGGTCTATGCCTACTTGGCTGAATGCTTTTCCATCTATGTCTGCTTGGTTGAATGCTTTTGCGTCCATGCCTGTCTGGCTGACTGCCTTTGGGTCTATGCCTGTCTGGCTGACTGCCTTTGGGTCTATGTCTGTCTGGCAGGCTGCCTTTGCGTCAATGCCTGTCTGTCTGGCTGCCTTTGGGTCTATGCCTGTCTGGCTAACTGCCTTTGGGTCCATGTCTGGCTGGCTGCTTTTGGGTCTATGCCTGTCTGGCTGAATGCCTTTGACTCCATGCCTGGCTAGCTGAATGTCTTTTGAGTACATGCCTGGCTGACTGCCTTTGAGTCTATGCCTGTATAGCTGGCTGCCTTTGGGTCCATGCCTGCATGGCTGACTGCCTTTGGGTCCATGCCTGTCTGCCTTTGGGTCCATGCCTTTCTGGCTGACTGTGCTTTGTGTTCATGCCTTTCTGGCTGGCTGCTATTTGGGTCCTGCTGCCTGTGAGCTTGGGCTTGTCTGGCTGGCTGCCATTAAGCCTGGGCATGTCTGACTGACTGCCTTTGAGCATCAGTGGCCTTGGGAAAAAATGTTGCTGCCTTTATCTGTGAGGAGCTATGCTGAGGAGACTAATTTTATGTGCTTCTATACCTGTGTAGCTAATTTCTTCTGTGTTTATGCTTGCTGGAATGACTGCTCTTGCAGCTATGCGTTGTAGCTGTCTGCATGACTGGAAGCTTGTGCGGCCATGTCTGGATGGCTGGCGGCTTGTGTGGCCATATGTCTTTTTCAGCTGCGTCTGGATGGCTAGCACCTTCTGCGGCCATGTTTGGATGGCGACAACTGTGTTTGGATGACTGTACTTGGGCTCTGAGTGGGTGTCTACATGACCTGCTGTGTCGGAGGTTCCGCCATGTCTGGATGACGTTCTACCTTGGTGGCTATGAATGCATGGTAAACTAATTCTGTGGCTATGCCTGGTAGACAATTTCAAGTTTAATGGCCTACAGCAGTCATGCTCAACTTGCGGCCCTCCAGCTGTTGTAAAACTACAACTCCCACAATGCCCTGCTGTAAGCTGATAGCTGTAGGCTGTTCAGGCATGCTGGGAGTTGTAGTTTTGCAACAGCTGGAGGGCTGCAGGTTGAGCATGCCTGGCCTACAGAATCCATAGCTCACCAGCAAAACCCTATAATGCTCCTGGTGAGGAGTGAGAAGATGGGCTGGACAATATTGTCTGGAAGGCCCATGGGAGGTATGGTTTACCAGCAAAGCACTATAATCCTCCTATGGGCTGGACTATATTGTTTGGATGGCTTATGGGAGGCATGGCGACCAACAAAGATCTATAAGGCTACTGGTTGGGAGTGAGAAGATGGGCTGGACTATATAGTCTGGGTGGCCTACAGGAGGTATGGTGCACCAGTAAAACCCTAAAAATACTTGCCACCAATCTTGAAGTTCCAGGGAGTTCCTAGAAAAAATGAAAAAGAAAGTCATTGACAACTATCAGTCTAGAAAAGCTAATAAAGCCATTTCTAAGTCTTTGGGACTACAGTGAACCACAATGAGAGCTATTATGTTCAAATGGAGAAAACATAGAACAATGGCAAAGCCTCCTAGCAATGGCTGGCCTACCAATATTACTCCAAGAGCACATCAATGACTCATCTAGGAGGTGACAAAAGAACCCAGAACAACATCTAAAGCACTGCAGGCCTCATGTGCCTCAGTTAAGGTCAGTGTTCATGATTCAATAATAAGAAAGAGACTGAGCAAAAATGGTATCCATGGGAGAGTTCCAATGCAAAAACCACTATTGCCCAAAAAGAACACAAAGGCCCGACTCACTTTGCCAAAAAACATCTTAATAATACCTAAGCCTTTTGGGAATATATTCTGTGGCCTGACGATACAAAAGTGGAACTTTTAGGAAGGTGTTCATCCCGTAACATCACGATTTAATCACTTCACATCCGGGCCATTTCCCCCTTCCTGACTGAGCCTTTTTTGGAAATCTGACATGTGTCACTTTATGTGGTAATAACCTTAAAAGGTTTTAACTTTTCCAGGCCATTCTAAAATTGTTTTCTTGTCACATATTGTACTTCATGACAGTGGTAAAATTGAGTAAAAAAATTTCATTTTTAATTATAAAAAAATACAAAATTTACCCAAAATTTAGAAAAATTAGCAAATTTCTATTTCTTTCTTTTTATAATAGATAGTAATACCTCCAAAAGTAGTTATTACTTTACATTCCCCATATGTCTACTTCATGTTTGGATAATTTTGTGAATATCATTTTATTTTTTTGGGACGTTAGAAGGCTTAGAAGTTTAGAAGCAAATCTTGAAATTTTTCAGAAAATTTCCAAAACCCACTGTTTAACCCCTTAAGGACACAGGGCGTACAGGTACGCCCTTGTGCCCTGGTACTTAAGGACACAGGGCGTACATGTACGCCCTGTGCATTTTCGATCACTGCCGTGCGGCTGGCAGTGATCGGAACCCGGTGCCTGCTCAAATCATTGAGCAGGCACCTAGGCTAAATGCGCGGGGGGGTCCCGTGACCCCCCCATGTCGGCGATCGCGGCAAACCGCAGGTCAATTCAGACCTGCGGTTTGCTGCGATTTCTGCAGTTTCTGATCCCCGCGGTCCCTGACCGCGGGGATCAGAAACTTTAGGATTAAAAATTGTTTCGTGTATCCCTCCCCCCTGCACCCCTGAGTTATTCGAGCACGGTGGGAGGTGCAGGGGGAGGGTTGCGGGCGGTGCGGGCGGTGCGGGAGGCGGGCGGTGCGGTAGGCGGGATCGCGATCCCCCGCCCGCCTCCCATTGCGTAATCGTTGGCGTCTAGTGGGTATACCAGGGTGCCAGCACATTGCTGGCACCCTGGTATAAACGGCTGACATCGGTGATGCGATGTCAGCCGTTTAACCCTTTCCATACAGCGGTCCGTACGGACCGCTGTATGGAAAAGATTAACAGCGCAGGGAGCTCCCTCCCTCTCCCATCGGGGGGCTGCTGTGCCTTTGCAGCCCCTCCGAATGGAGAGGGAGAGAGCTCCCAGGCAGCCCCCCAAGCCCCGTCCTTACCCTTCCCCGTCTGCGCAGTTCTGACCATAACTGAGCAGACGGGGAAGGTTCCCATGGCAACAGGACGCCTTCTCAGGCGTCCTGCTGTCCATGGTGCTGAACAGATCTGTGCTGAAAGGCATAGATCTGTTCAGACAAAGTGTAAAATACAGTACAGTACTATATATTGTACTGTACTGTATTATAAAGACATCAGACCCACAGGATCTTCAAGAACCAAGTGGGTCTGGGTCAAAAAAAAAGTGAAAAATAAAGTAAAAATCAAAAAACACATTTATCACCGATTAAAAATGAAAAAAATAAAATTCCCTACACATGTTTGGTATCGCCGCGTCCGTAACGACCTGATCTATAAAACGGTAATGTTACTTTACCCGAACGGTGAACGCCATAAAAATAAAAAATTAAAAACTATGATGAAATTGGAATTTTGCCCACCTTACTTCCCAAAAAAGGTAATAAAAGTGATCAAAAAAGTCGCATCTACGCCAAAATTGTAACAATCAAACCGTTATCTCATCCCGCAAAAATCATACCCTACCCAAGATAATCGCCCAAAAACTGAAAAAGTTATGGCTCTTAGACTATGGAAACACTAAAACATGATTTCTTTTGTTTCAAAAATGAAATCATTGTGCAAAACTTACATAAATAAAAAAAAAAGTATACATATTAGGTATCGCCGCGTCCGTATTGACCGGCTCTATAAAAATATTACATGACCTAACCCCTCAGATGACCACCGTAAAAAAATAAAAATAAAAAAGCCATTTTTTGTCATCTTCCGTCACAAAAAGTGTAATAGAAAGCAATCAAAAAGTCATGTGCACCCCAAAATAGTGCCAATCAAACCGTCATCTCATCCCACAAAAAATGAGACCCTACTTAAGATAATCGCCCAAAAATTTAAAAAAACTATGGCTCTTAGACTATGGAGACACTAAAACATTTTTTTTGTTTTAAAAATGAAATTATTGTGTAAAACGTACATAAATAAATAAAATTGTATACATATTGGGTATCACCGCGTCCGTGACAACCTGCTCTATAAAATTACCACATGATCTAACCTGTCAGATGAATGGTGTAAATAACAAAAAAAAAACAATGCCAAAAAAGCTATTTCTTGTTACCTTGCCGCACAAAAAGTGTAATATAGAGCAACCAAAAATCATATGTACCCTAAACTTGTACCAACAAAACTGCCACCCTATCCCGTAGTTTCTAAAATGGGGTCACTTTTTTGGAGTTTCTACTCTAGGGGTGCATCAGGGGGCTTCAAATGGGACATGGTGTCTAAAAAACCAGTCCAGCAAAATCTGCCTTCCAAAAACCGTATGGCATTCCTTTCCTTCTGCGCCCTGCCGTGTGACCGTACAGCGGTTTACGACCACATATGGGGTGTTTCTGTAAACTACAGAATCAGGGCCATAAATAACGAGTTTTGTTTGGCTGTTAACCCTTGCTTTGTAACTGGAAAAAAAATATTAAAATGGAAAATCTGCCAAAAAAGTGAAATTTTGAAATTGTATCTCTATTTTCCATTAAATCTTGTGCAACACCTAAAGGGTTAACAAAGTTTGTAAAATCAGTTTTGTATACCTTGAGGGGTGTAGTTTCTTAGATGGGGTCACTTTTATGGAGTTTCTACTCTAGGGGTGCATCAGGGGGCTTCAAATGGGACATGGTGTCAAAAAAACTGTCCAGCAAAACATGCCTTCCAAAAACCAAACGGCGCACCTTTCACTCTACGCCCCGCTGTGTGGCCGTACAGTAGTTTACGGCCACATATGGCGTGTTTCTGTAAACGGCAGAGTCAGGGCAATAAAGATACAGTCTTGTTTGGCTGTTAACCCTTGCTTTGTTAGTGGAAAAAATGGGTTAAAATGGAAAATTAGGCAAAAAAATGAAATTCTCAAATTTCATCCCCATTTGCCAATAACTCTTGTGCAACACCTAAAGGATTAACAAACTTTGTAAAATCAGTTTTGAATACCTTGAGGGGTGTAGTTTCTTAGATGGGGGTCACTTTTATGGAGTTTCTACTCTAGGGGTGCATCAGGGGGCTTCAAATGGGACATGGTGTCAAAAAAACAGTCCAGCAAAACCTGCCTTCCAAAAACCAAACGGCGCACCTTTCACTCTACGCCCCGCTGTGTGGCCGTACAGTAGTTTACGGCCACATATGGGGTGTTTCTGTAAACGGCAGAGTCAGGGCAATAAAGATACAGTCTTGTTTGGCTGTTAACCCTTGCTTTGTTAGTGGAAAAAATGGGTTAAAATGGAAAATTAGGCAATAAAATGAAATTCTCAAATTTCATCCCCATTTGCCAATAACTCTTGTGCAACACCTAAAGGGTTAACAAAGTTTGTAAAATCAGTTTTGAATACCTTGAGGGGTGTAGTTTATAGAATGGGGTCATTTTTGGGTGGTTTCTATTATGTAAGCCTCGCAAAGTGACTTCAGAGCTGTAGTGGTCCCTAAAAATTGGGTTTTTGTAAATTTCTGAAAAATTTCAAGATTTGCTTCTAAACTTCTAAGCCTTGTAACATCCCCAAAAAATAAAATATCATTCCCAAAATAATTCAAACATGAAGTAGACATATGGGGAATGTAAAGTCATCACAATTTTTAAGGGTATTACTATGTATTACAGAAGTAGAGAAACTGAAACTTTGAAATTTGCTAATTTTTCTCAATTTTTGGTAAATTTGACATTTTTTTATGCAAAAAAAAAAATTTTTTTTTAACTTTATTTTACCAGTGTCATGAAGTACAATATGTGACGAAAAAACAATCTCAGAATGGCCTGGATAAGTCAAAGCGTTTTAAAGTTATCATCACTTAAAGTGACACTGGTCAGATTTTCAAAAAATGGCCTGGTCCTAAGGTGTAAAAAGGCTGTGTCCCTAAGGGGTTAAGGACCAGTTCAGGTCTGAAGTCACTTTGTAAGGCTTACATAATAGAAACCACCCAAAAATGACCCCATTTTAGAAACTACACCCCTCAAGGTATTCAAAACTGATTTTACCAACGTTGTTAATCTTTTAGGTGTTCCACAAGAATTAATGGAAAATGGAGATGAAATTTCAGAATTTCACTTTTTTGGCAGATTTTCAATTTTAATCATTTTATTTAGCTAACAAAGCAAGGGTTAACAGCCAAACAAAACTCTATATTTATTGCCCTGATTCTGTAGTTTACAGAAACACCCCATACGTAGTCGTAAACTGCTGTATTGCCACACGGCAGGGCGCAGTAGGAAAGGAACGCCATATGGTTTTTGGAAGGTAGATTTTGCTGGACTTTTTTGACACCATGTCCCATGTGCCTGATGCCCCCCTAGAGTAGAAACTTCATAAAAGTGACCCCATTTTGGAAACTACAGGATAGGGTGTCAGTTTTGTTGGTACTATTTTAGGGTACATATGATTTTTGGTTGCTCTATATTACACTTTTTGTGAGGCAAGGTAAGAGCTGTGTATGCGGCGATCTAGAAGGCAGGGACACCTGGGAACTGTCCTTATCTTCCCTCTATGTTGCCCTGCTGTCACTGACGATTGGCGTGCAGCTGCGATCTCTAAATGGACATTCCAGAATGTCCATTCAGAGTTAAACATCCACCCATAGGACTTTTATATCCTATGGGCGGATGTGGGGTGGTTAAACTAACACAGCATTTTTTAGAAAAAGAACATCATACCGACAGTCAAACATGGTAGTGGTAGTGTGATGGTCTGGGGCTGCTTTGCTTACTCAGGACCTGGATGACTTGCTGTAATTGATAGAACCATGAATTCTGCTCTCTACCAGAAAATCCTGAAGGAGAATGTCTCACTATCAGTTTGTGACTTTAAGCTCAAGCGTACTTGGGTTCTGCAGCAGGACAATGATCTGAAGCACACCAGAAAGTCCACCTCTGAATGGACAGATGATGGTTAACCCTTTCATGACCGGGCCCAAAAAGGCCTGAATGTCCAGGCAACTTTTTGTGATTTGTGCACGTGGTGGTTTAGTGACCGTAGCTTTTCCATTTGTTTGACTACCAAAATAATTTTTGCGATTAATTAATTTATTTTTACTTGACACTTAGGACTTTTTATTAGAATGTTTTTTTTTAGAGTTTTTTCCCCCCTTTTATTAGGTTTAATTTGGAAGAAGACTTTTAATTACTTATTATTTTGTGACCAACGTTTTCATATATAACATGTATAGGTTTGAGAAAACGGGACGACTATAGTGACGGTTTCTGTTAGTGACTGCATTTTTTCTTTTTTTTTACTTTTTTTATCTGTATTTTTTATTTATTTATTTATTTATTTATTTTTACTTATATTTTCATTTATTTTTGGCACATAATATGTCCCCCAGGAGGTCATTAAAATACCTCTGGAGGATACTGACTTTTTTTTTTTTTACTTTTTTTTCGCTGTTTCCACTGTAACTGGGGCATCCCTGTAGGGGTAAGACAAACAGGCAGAGCTTCTCAGGGTCTCTATAGACCCCGCAGCTCTGCCACTTCCTGCTCCTTTCAACATGCGCTCGTTCAGAGCTCTCCTGGTGACACAGGAGAAGGCAGAAGCGTTAATAAACCGCTCCTTTCTTCTCCTCAGCAGGGTGTCTGTCAGCCGGGCCCTGACCCAATCCTGCTAGATTGCAGGACCAGGAGCTTTAATCCCTGATCAGCGCTGTTATTAAAGCGCTGAATATACAGGTATATATATGCTAGCTGCACGGGGCATGTGCAGATAGGACGTATACACACAGTGGGCAGTCGGGAAGGGGTTAAGGGATAAAAAAAATTAAAAATAATAAAGTGACTTGGGGGACCAAGCATCCTAAAATTATGCCTTGACAAGGTCAGAATGCATTACCATATGACACATACAAGTGTTGATTGTCAAAAGAAAAAGTGGCTCGTTGTGAGCCCAAAAAAAAGTTTTATTTGGGAGCAGCAGCAGTGAAGTGGTTGTGGAAAGGGTATGTTATGGATATAGTGGCATGTGGCCGCAATAGTAGTAGCAGCAGAAGCAGCCTCACCTACAACATACAAGGCAGTAGGTTGGGTGTCTATTGTTAGTAGTATTAATAGTGGTAGTAATGGTGGTAGTGGTAGTAGTGGCAGATGCTTTGCATTAATAGTGGTTGGCAATAGGGCATTAGGAGCTGCAGCACCCTTTTAGTACATGTTGGTAGTAACATGATAGCAGCAGCCTTACAGAGAATGACGGTCGGCAGGCAGCAGAAGAGGCATGATGGCAATGGTGGCATGATGGAGGCAGCAGAAACAGCCGTACAGAACATGATAATAGGCAGGCTGCAGCAGTGGCTTGATGGCAGTGATTAAGGATGAGGAAAGTGAGCTTCGGATCCTAGTTCCGAAGTTGCTTTGCTCAAAACTTCGGTTTAATGCTATATAGAGATCCGTCACTTTATAACTTTAAAATGTATGTCCTCCGACGAGTCGAAGTCAGTTATTCTCAAAGTCTCATCAGACTTCGTGAATAAATTTGGTATTTGATTTTTAAATTGGAAAACCATTTTAAAACTTGGATCCAAACTTGGCTTCAGTTCCGACTAGTACGGACTGGACGGATCTCAGGACAGCATTAAACTGAAGTTTTGAATGAAACGACTTATGATCTAGTATATTACTCACAGATAACATGGTGCACTACACTGTGTATTGGTGTACTGATCACCTATCAGCTAGTTTAATTAAATTGAACGACTGTGTGGTCCAATACAAGCTTTAAATACTGCAGTTATATTCTGGTTTTAAAAAAAACACCCATTTTGTGCAAGACCCTAGATTTAGGGCCTTTGCTGCATTTGTGACAGTTGAATACAAGCTTTAAATACTGCAGTTATATTCTGGTTTAAAAAAAAACCACCCAATTTGTGCAAAACACTACATTTGCAGCCTTTTCTGCAAAGCCTTTTTTAAACACCCATTTTAAGGAAGATAATACATTTGGGGCCTTTGCTGCATTTGTGATAGTCCAATACAAGCTTTAAATACTGCAGTTATATTCTGGTTTAAAAGAAAACCCACCCATTTTGTGCAAGATAATACATTTGGGGCCTTTGCTGCATTTGTGACAGTCGAATACAAGCGTTAAATACTGCTGTTATATTCTGGTTTGAAGAAAACACCCATTTTGTGCAAGACACTGCATTTGGGGTCTTTGCTGCATTTCCGACAATCCAATACAAGCTTTACATATTTCAGTTATATTCTGGTTTTAAAAAAACACCCATTTTGTCCTATATACTATATTTGGGGCCCTTGGTGCATTTGTGACAGTCCAATACAAGTGTTAAATACTGCTGTTATATTCTGGTTTGAAAAAAAACACCCATTATGTTCAAGACACTATATTTGAGGCCTTTGATGCATTTCTGACAGTCCAATACAAGCGTTAAATACCGCTGTTATAATCTGGTATTAAAAAAACACCCATTTTGGGCAAGATAATACAGTTGAGGCCTTTGCTGCATTTGTCACAGTGAAATACAAGCTTGAAAAACTGCACTAATATTCTGTTATTAAAAAAACACACATTTTGGGCAAGAGACTACATTTAGAACCTTTGCTGCATTTGTGACAGTTCAATACAAGCTTTAAATACTGCAGTTATATTATGGTTTAAAAAAAAAAACACCCATTTTGTGCAAGATAATACATTTGGGGCATTTGCTGCATTTGTGACAGTCCAATATAAGCTTTAAATACTGCAGTTATATTCTGGTAAAAAAAAAAAAATGTGCAAGACACTACATTTCCAGCCTTTGCTGCATTTGTGACAGTCCAATACAACCAGTCAATACTGCTGTCACATTGTTGGTTGACAAATTAACATTTTTTGTGACCGTGAAGTAATCGTATAAAACTCGCCTGTCACACTATTGCCTTACTGTCAGTGAACTTAATTGCTGACTATTGGTGGTTACATAGTTGCCTGACATAAACCATCTGTTAATTTGGTTGGTGAAAGCAAAGAATGAGGAGAGCGTCAAATATGGGACGTGGCCCCGGTCGTGGTGCTGCTGGTGTTGGTGGAGCTCCTGTTGCAGGGAAAGGACATGGTCGATCTGTGCCAGCTACACACACAAGTGAAACACCTTCCTCGGGTGCAAGTAGGTGACAGAATCTTTAGCGTTTTTTTGGTCGGGCCTAATGCGGCTCTACGAATGGTGAGGCCAGAACAAGTACAGGCGATAGTAGATTGGATGGCTGACAGTGCCTCCAGTTCCTTCACATTGTCTCCCACCCAGTCTCCTGCTGAAAGATCAGAGTTGGCACCTGCAGCCCATGGCCATCAGTCTTTTACCTCACCCCCTTGCAAATCAGCCAAGCAGTCTGAGCCCCAAGTCATGCAGCAGTCTCTTCTGCTTTTTGATGACTCTGCTAGCGGGGTTTCCCAGGGCCATCCACATAGCCCTGCCCCAGAAGGGGAAGAGATTGAGTGCACCGATGCCCAACCACTTATGTTTCAGAACGAGTACATGGGAGGACCACCGCAGCACGTCTCGGATGATGACGAAACACAGGTGCCAACTGCTGTGGCTTTCTGCAGTGTGCAGACTGACAAGGAGAGCAGGGTGAAGACCTAGTGGAAGATGATGTGGAGGACGATGAGGTCCTCGACCCCACAAGGAATCAAGGTCATGCGAGTGACCTGTCTAGTTCGTAGGAACAGGCGGTGGTCGCACAGAGCCACCAGGCCAGCAGAAGAGAGAACAGGGTGCAAAAGCGGAGCGGCCATCCCCTAGACAGTACACCTGCTACTGCCCACCGCACCAAGGGACCAAGCACACCAAAGCCAGCTCCAAGGAGTTCCCTTGGCAGTTCTTCAGACAATGTGCTGGCGACAAGACACAAGTGGTTTGCACGCTGTGCAATCAGAGCCTAAAGCGAGGCATAAATGTTCTAAACCTGAGCACAACCTGCATGACCAGGCATCTAAGTGCAAAGCACGAGCTGCAGTGGAGTAGACACCTCAAAAACCTAAGCGATACTCGGGTGTTCTACCGTTCACCCGAGCACAATGGAAGTCAATAGGAGAACCCCAGTCACCCCCTGCTCTGAAGAGGGGAGGGTGTCGGGACTCTAGTTAGGCTTAGGAGTCCCTGCTCTGACTCCATATATAGCTATGTCCATATATGGAGTCAGTGCTTGGAAACACCCCAGTGTATTTAAATCTAATTTAGCCTGTATTTCAGAAAAGTTTCTGCTGGGATTTGAACTCATGATCATCTGTATTTGGGGCAAGGCATTTAACCACTCAGCTATAATAGTCTCATATTTTATTTTAGTTATTTTTTGAGTGACTGGCTATTTACTTATATAGTGCAGTGGTTAAAGTTCTGCGCTGTGATGCAGAAGCTATGAGATCAAATCCTGTCACAAACCTTTTCAGAAATAGAGGCTAAACTTAATTTAAACATTATATATATATATATATATATATATATATATATATAATAGTTTTTAGCCATAATATAGTTACACATATTATTATATATTTAGAATATATAATATCTGTAAATATATTATGGCTTAAGCATCAGTATACAGTACATACCAAAAGTTTGGACACACCTCATTCAAAGAGTTTTCTTTATTTTCATGACTATGAAAATTGTAGATTCACACTGAAGGCATCAAAACTATGAATTAACACATGTGTAATTATATACATAACAAAAAAGTGTGAAACAACTGAAAATATGTCATATTCTAGGTTCTTCAAAGTAGCCACCTTTTGCTTTGATTACTGCTTTGCACACTCTTGGCATTCTCTTGATGAGCTTCATGAGGTAGTCACCTGAAATGGTTTTCACTTCACAGGTGTGCCAGGTTTAATAAGTGGGATTTCTTGCCTTATAAATGGGGCTGGGACCATCAGTTACGTGGTGGAGAAGTCGGGTGGATACACAGCTGATAGTACCACTGAATAGACTGTTAGTTAGTTTGTATTATGGCAAGAAAAAAGCAGCTAATTAAAGAAAAATGAGTGGCCATCATTACTTTAAGAAATGAAGGTCAGTCAGTCTGAAAAATTGGGAAAACTTTGAAAGTGTCCCCAAGTGCAGTCACAAAAACCATCAAGCGCTACAAAGAAACTGGCTCACATGCGGACCGCCCCAGGAAAGGAAGACCAAGAGTCACCTCTGCTGCGGAGAATAAGTTCATCCGAGTCACCAGCCTCATAAATCGGGTTAACAGCAGCTCAGATTTGAGACCAGGTCAATGCCACACAGAGTTCTATCAGCAGACACATCTCTAGAACAACTGTTAAGAGGAGACTGTGTGAATCAGGCCTTCATGGTAGAATATCTTCTAGGAAACCACTACTAAGGACAAGCAACAAGCAGAAGAGACTTATTTGGGCTAAAGAACACAATGAATGGGCATTAGACCAGTGGAAATCTGTGCTTTGGTCTGATGAGTCCAAATTTGAGATCTTTGGTTCCAACCACCGTGTGCGACGCAAAAAAGGTGAACGGATGGACTCTACATGCCTGGTTCCCACCGTGAAGCATGGAGGAGGAGGTGTGATGGTGTGGGGGTGCTTTGCTGGTGACACTGTTGGGGATTTATTCAAAATTGAAGTCATACTGAACCAGCATGGCTACCACAGCATTTTGCAGCGGCATGCTATTCCATCCGGTTTGCTTTTAGTTGGACCATCATTTATTTTTCAACAGGACAATGACCCCAAACACACCTCCAGGCTGTGTAAGGGATATTTGACCATGAAGGAGAGTGATGGGGTGCTGCGCTAGGTGACCTGGCCTCCACAATCACCGGACCTGAACCCAATCGAGATGGTTTGGGGTGAGCTGGACAGCAGAGTGAAGGCAAAAGGGCCAACAAGTGCTAAGCATTTCTGGGAACTCCTTCAAAACTGTTGGAAAACCATTTCAGGTGACTACCTCTTGAAGCTCATCAAGAGAATGCCAAAAGTGTGCAAAGCAGTAATCAAAGCAAAAGGTGGCTACTTTGAAGAACCTAGAATATGACATATTTTC
Source organism: Bufo gargarizans (assembly GCF_014858855.1). Lineage (NCBI taxonomy): Eukaryota > Metazoa > Chordata > Amphibia > Anura > Bufonidae > Bufo > Bufo gargarizans. The sequence continues at coordinate 163,009,555 of NC_058080.1, forward strand.
AGTTGTTTCACACTTTTTTGTTATGTATATAATTCCACATGTGTTAATTCATAGTTTTGATGCCTTCAGTGTGAATCTACAATGTTCATAGTCATGAAAATAAAGAAAACTCTTTGAATGAGAAGGTGTGTCCAAACTTTTGGTCTGTACTGTATATCATATATATCAGAAATATGATTTTATATATATATATATATATATATATATATATATATTATCGAAGAAATAGGACTGCACTCCAGATATTGGCGAAATCAAGTGGTTTTATTCACCCATATTGTGGCAAATCTTGCGACGTTTCAGCTCTTGCGAGCCTTTCTCAAGCATAGAGTAAGTGAAAGTGAACACATATAAAGCGTTACAAAAAGTGTTACACCCATCGGGGTGTGGTTACAATCAACTTAATTACAGACATGTGTTACAATTTTAAAGTGCATGTTTAACATAGTAACTAGTGGAATACATTTTTCCATATCAGGATATAGTTCCTTTACACACAGAATAAAAATATATCCAGGACCAGTGTTCCAATTAGAATCATAAAGTGTTATAAACATACTGAATAGGGATCCCAGGAGAAGACTCAGCAAGCCATGGAGCCCACATATACCATCACGTATCTTTAGCGTCTCGATCTCATCAATGCGCATGCCCAGAGTGACGACATCATGTGAGTCGCCGTATAAGATTGGTGCGCATGCGTTCTACCCAGTAACATCTCGCCGCACCATCTTGGTTAATGGAAAATGGCCCCGAGTTACAGCTCTGCGCCCATCATATAGATGGTAACTAAACTGAGTAAATATCCTCCCAATATATTTTAAGAGCCATAACTATAAAATAAGATTCATAAAGAGTGTTGCAGACCGCAGCAGGGATCTCCTACAGAAACCAGCCTCAGTACCGGGGTCCCCACCTCTCGGGAAGGACACCGGACCGTGGGGTCGTACACGTCAGGGGGGGACATCTCCATGCACCCCACCGACGTGTCTGGCCCTCTTGCTGGAAATAAAGCAGTCTGGGAGGGATAATCCCTCACCCTTACAAAGAGTAAAAACATACTGGAGCTTAATGATATATCTGGAGTAGCGCATACACAATAGGACGCTGTAGTTGGTACTGGGCTGCACCGCTTCCATTGAGTCAAAATCCAGGGGTCCGTACCCAGCACTGTGAGGGTTAAAAATTCTAAAAGGCAAGAAAAAAATATATATTAGTTTCCAAATCTGTCAGTTGTGCAATTGCATATATTACTTTCACAATTCTGATGCACCTATTATATACGTGGAAAGGGCGCAACACATACATGCGTGGAAAGGACGGGCAGGCGACAGATCAACAGACACCTATCTAAACTCCACATTTAATCCTCTGGGGTGCAGAGTATCTAAATCATAAATCCACCTCAGTTCTCTTTTCTTGAGAATTGCCAAGCGGTCTCCACCTCTCCTTGGGAGCTCAACATGGTCTAGTATCCAGCATCTCAAGTCCCGCTCGGAATGCCCAAGGGACGTAAAATGCCTGGAGACCGGTAAATCGGCACGTTTTTTTCTTATTGAATTCCTATGGTTATTCAATCTTAGTTTTAGTTCTGTAGACGTTTCACCGATATATATTAAATTACATGGACATGCTAACACGTAAATCACATAAGAAGATGAACAATTAAGGTGAAACCTAATGGGATATTCTTTATGTGTGGTAGGATGTGTAAAGGATCTAGATTTGCATATATAGCGACAGTTAACACAATTGAGACATGGATAACAACCATGTCCCGATTTAGACAATGTCCGTTGTATGCTGATTTTTTTAGGGCCTACATCCGCTCTAACCAAATGGTCCTTAATATTTTTACTTTTTCGGTATGATAGGAGAGGAGGGGAATTCAATTCAGGTATATCTTTTATGGACCTACTGAGGATGTTCCAATTATCCTTTAGAATACGTCCCATCTCCACACTGCACTCAGAATATGTGGACATGAAAGGTATTCTGCGGGTCCTCTGTAGGCTAGAGGTAATTTTCTCAGGGCTATTCTGTAAAACATCATTTTTTTGGGCAGATAGCAATCGGTGGGGATAACCCCTTCTCTTAAATTTATCCACCATCATATCCAATGTGGATATTAGCTCAGTCTGCTCCGACACTATGCGTTTAGCACGTAGAAATTGTGAATGTGGAAGATGTTTAATTAAACTACGAGGATGACTACTTTCGTATCTTAAAGTGGTATTCCTGTCAGTTGGCTTCACATAAAGGCCTGTATTGATCGAACCATCAACCAATCTGACATTGGTATCAAGGAAGGATAGTTCAATCTTGGAATAAGACACCGTGTACTGGAGGTCAGAATCAATGCTATTTAAATATGCATGAAACTCAGTCAGCTGCACTTCTGAGCCTGACCACAGGAGGAAGACGTCATCTATGTACCGCCACCACCCAATAACATACTGAAAGTGGTGGGATACATAGATGAAGTCCTCCTCCATGTGCCGCATGTAAATATTTGCGTACGTGGGGGCCACGTTGGACCCCATCGCAACGCCACGTTTTTGATTAAAAAAGGTATCCTGGAAAAGAAAATAATTATTTTCCAGAATAAGTCTCAGCAGGATATTAATAAAACATTTGGACTGTTGTGTAATAGACGATCCATCCAGATATTTATTCACAGCAGATATGCCCTTCTCGTGTCCTATTGACGTGTATAAAGATACAACGTCAAAGGACACGAGAGTAGCAGTCTGCAACTCGGCTGTATCAACTGCTCTCAGTTGCTGTAAGAAATGCCCAGTGTCCTGAATATATGATTTACCGGCCGTCGAGAATTCTCGCAAAATCCTATCAAGAAACATAGCGATTTTACTAAACACAGAGTCCGTACCAGAGACGATGGGGCGGCCGGGGGGGTCCACAAGAGTTTTGTGGACTTTGGGCAAGATATATAAAACCGGAGTAATGGGAGAAGACACGGTTAAATATTCCCTTAGCCCTTCATCAATAATGCCCCCGGCCACAGCATCGGACAAAATATTTTTGATAATATTCATAATCTGAAATTTAGGGTCATGCTGTAACAAACCATACACATCTGTATCACGGAGTTGACGTTCAATTTCCTTAACATAATTACATGTATCAAGAACAACCACCCCACCCCCCTTATCGGCGGGTTTAATAGTTAATTGGGGGTTGCTTCTAAGTTGGGATAGGGCCTCTACTTCCGCAGTCGTCAGGTTAGGTTTATTTAATTTTTCTATATCACCAAAACGGGATTTTAACTCCCTGACATCCCTTTTGACTGCGGCAATATAGGCCTCAACAGCAGGTTCATCTACATAAGGAAGAAAATTACTTTTATTCATTAAACCCAATTTCTTGAGTGAAAATTCACTCGTATGTGTCAGTGTGTCAACAGTATGATGCTTAAAGAAAACCTTCAGTTTAATAGATCGAAAGAAATCATTTAGATCCATTTCTAGATCGAACCAATTTACCTTGGATCTTGGGCAAAATGTAAGCCCTTTAGAGAGGACACTATGTTGGGCTACAGTCAGTTCAGCCGAAGACAAATTGAAGACTATTGTCTCTTTCTCTGGGGTGGTACTTTCGTCTAATTGGAACACTGGTCCTGGATATATTTTTATTCTGTGTGTAAAGGAACTATATCCTGATATGGAAAAATGTATTCCACTAGTTATTATGTTAAACATGCACTTTAAAATTGTAACACATGTCTGTAATTAAGTTGATTGTAACCACACCCCGATGGGTGTAACACTTTTTGTAACGCTTTATATGTGTTCACTTTCACTTACTCTATGCTTGAGAAAGGCTCGCAAGAGCTGAAACGTCGCAAGATTTGCCACAATATGGGTGAATAAAACCACTTGATTTCGCCAATATCTGGAGTGCAGTCCTATTTCTTCGATTATATTATTGGGGACTGCCGTTATCCCCCTTGGATTTTGCACCCATTTTTTATGGTTGGTGCTCCCGCTGGACTTTCTTTTTCTATATATATATATATATATATATATATATATATATACACACTGCCTGTCCCAAAAAAAGTTGCCACCTGGATTTAACTAAGCAAATAGTTATGAGCCTCCTATTGTATAAATACTGTATGTGCGATTATCTTTCAGCTGGCAACAAGTTATTTAATCCCAACTGGTGCAATGAGTTGCTTCTTATTTCTTAAACAACCATGTCGAAAGACACATCTCATGGTCGTGGAAAAGATGTTAGTCTGTTTGAGAAGGGTGAAATCATTGGCATACATATACCCCGCATCCCCTGACGAAGCCACAACAGCGGCGAAACATGTCGGGAGGGGTGTAGTTATGTGATGTCGTTTTAGGCAGTTTGTAAGGGAATGAGAGGAGCTACCGGCTTTTAGATACAGAGATCATAGATAAGCATAGAGTGGCAGAGTGAGACAGTGTTGATGTGGTGTGCAGTACCTACCCCTAGTGTAAGACAGCCTGAATAGCAGGTTCAGGAATGTGTAGCAGCTGAATGGACACAGAGAAATGGTTACACTGACCTCTATGGCATAAATAGAGGCAACATTGTAAGCCAATCTGAATCATTTGGTGTGCAGATACTAAAGTATCAAAAGTAGGGGACTGGTAACAATCTGTGAGCCCCAGTACGACAGTAACTGAACACAGGAGGCCTCAAACAAAGGTTCTCTATTTGCACTCCTAATAAAATAAAGCATATAGTTCCAGTGCTAAACCCATATTGAGAATTCCAAGTGAATCTTAAATAAGGGCTAGGCTGCTACACACCAACAGTCACCACGCTATGCGATAATAGACAATAACTGTATCTAGCCACATATAAAGATATTGCCAACAAAGGTTGCAAAAATTAGGCAACCAGGTTCAGTTATTTTTGTCTCCTAACTCCTTTCAACTGAGAGTTTTAATTTTTCTTTATATTTTCTCTAATCTATGTTTGTGAGTACATATTACAAATAATAAAGTTACGTTTTTTAACTGTTAAATAGGGATCCCTAAAGGGATTTTTTGGTCCCACAGACCAAGATAGCATTATAAATCATTGGCATGCATCAAGCAGCGAAAGCATCTAAGGATATTGCAGAAACTACTAAAATTGGGTTAAGAACTGTCCAACGCATTATTAAAAACTGGAAGAATAGTGGGGACCCTTCGTATTTGAGGAATAAATGTGGCGGGGAAAAAATCCTGAATGATTGTGATCAGTGATCACTTAAAAGTTTGGTGAAATTAAATTGAAGAAAAACAACAGTAGAACTCAGGGCTATGTTTAATAGTGAAAGTAATGGCATTTCCACATGCACAATGCAAAGAGAAATCAAGGGATTGGGACTGAACAGCTGTGTAGCTGTAAGAAAACCACTAATCACTGAGGCAAACCAGAAAAAAGGCTTCAATTTGCTAGGGAGCATAAAGATTGGACATTGGAGCAATTGAAGAAGATCATGTGGTCCTATGAGTCAAGATTTACCCTGTTCCAGAGTGATAGCTGATAGGCACATCATTGTAAGAAGAGAGGCAGATGAAGTGATGCACCCATCATGCCTAGTGCCTACTATACAAGCCTGTGGGGGCAGTGCTATAATCTGGGGTTGCTGCAATTGGTCAGGTCTAGGTTCAGCAACAGTATGTGCTCCAAGAATGAGGTCAGCTGACTACCTGAACATACTGAATGACCAGGTTATTCCATCAATGGATTTGTTCTTCCCTAACGGCACGGGCCTATTCCAAGATGGCAATGCCAGGATTCATCGGGCTCAAATTGTGAAAGAGTGGTTCAGGGAGCATGAGACATCATTTTCACACATGGATTGGCCACCACAGAGTCCAGACCTTAACCCCATTGAGAATCTTTGGGATGTGCTGGGGAAGGCTTTGCGCAGCAGTCAGACCCTACCATCATCAATGCAAGATCTTGGTGAAAAATTAAAGCAACACTGGATGGAAATAAATCTTGTGACATTGCAGAAGCTTATCGAAACAATGCCAAAAACAAATGCGTGCAATAATCAAAGCTAAAGGCGGTCAAACAAAATATTTTTGGTGGCGACTTTTTTTGGGACTAGCAGTGTATATATATGTTTTATTAATGACACATTTATTTTGTGCCATATAGGAATCTAATTTAACCTCTATATCTGATAAAGTTTGTGACAGGATTTGAACTCACAGCTTCTGCATCATAACCCAGAACTTTAACCACTACACTATACAGCTGCATAACCAGTTGCTTAAAAAAAATAATGAAAAAAATGAGACTTCTACTGACCTAAGCACTGACTCCATATATGGACATAGCTATATATGGAGTCAGAGCAGGGACTCCTAAGCCGCAGACTCACATTGAGGGATTTCCTCCCTGTACAGCGATCTTCTGCATAGTAATAGAGGCTAAATAAAATTTAAACTAACACTGACAAGAGCATTGTGCGCGAGCACTTGCTGTGTTTGGCCGAACTCCACGATGTGCCGAGCATAGCAATGCTCAAGCCGAACTGGTGTTTGGCCGAGCATGCTCGCTCAACACTAATTATTTAATATTTTACTAATTTTGGACTGTAAAAGCATGTTTTGTGGAGAAAGAGTAATTTTTGTGTCTTTGTACACCAAGAGCCGTAGCCTTATTCTTCTAGCCATGTAGCTGAATGAGGGCTTGTTTTTTTTTTGCAAAATGAGTTACAGTTTTAGTTACCACCATTTTGAGGTACATATAAGTTATTGTCTTTGAAAGGAGTACATTTTAGTAAAGTTAATGCCGTGCAACATATCCATATGATATATACACTAAATTATCTATATTATCCTAAGCTGCTAATTAGATATGCTAACTGAACTAAGCTCAGCAATAAGATATGCTCAGATATGGTAACAGAAATAAGCTTGTTTATGCTATAATTTCTATTTGAAAAAATTCTAATAAAACTTACATTTAAAAGAAATAAGCTTTAAACATAGATATGGCAGAAGAGCCAAGTACTTAGACCCAGTAATAGAACCAAGCTCAGTACTAACATACAATATCTGAACCAAGCTGTGCACTAAGAAATGCTATAGAGAAAATTCACGGCACTCATCAAACATTTGCAGAAATAGAAATTAAATGTTTATTCGAGCCACCATTGGTTTTCAGTTTTAAATGGCTGTTTCGGTCCCTCCCGGAGATTGTTCGCAACCTCCAATGTGATGCTGACCAGAAGAAAGGTGGCCACCTTTCTTCTGGTCAGCATCACATTGGAGGCCGCAAACAATCTCCGGGAGGGACCGAAACGTTGGCCATTTAAAACTGAAAAACAATGTTGGCTCCAATAAACATTTAATTTCTATTTTTGAAAATTATTGATGAGTGCCGTGAATTTTCTCTATAACATTGGGATTTTATCTCATCATGATTCACTGAGCACCAAGAGAGAGAGAGAAAATAATTCTCTGAGTTGTGGATGCCAGCCATCTGTTTTGTATACACTAAGAAATGCTAACACAACCATGCTCAGATCTATAATACACTAACAGATGACATCATAACTAAGCTTTGTACTTGGATAAGTCAACAGAACCAAGCTCTATGCATAGATAAGATAACAGAACCAAGCTTTGTGCATAGATAAGATAACAGAACCAAGCACTGTGCATAGATAAGATAACAGAACCAAGCTCTGTGCATAGATACGATAACAGAAACAAGCTCTGTGCATAGATGTGATAACAGAACCAAGCTCTGTGCATAGATAAGATAACAGAACCAAGCTTTGTGCATAGATAAGATAACAGAACCAAGCACTGTGCATAGATAAGATAACAGAACCAAGCTCTGTGCATAGATACGATAACAGAAACAAGCTCTGTGCATAGATGCGATAACAGAACCAAGCTCTGCGCATAGATACGATAACAGAACAAAGCACTGTGCATAGATAAGATAACAGAACCAAGCTCTGTGCATAGATACAATAGCAGAGCCAAGCTGTGTGTATAGATACAGTAACAGAACAAAGCTCTGTGCATAGATATGATAACAGAACCAAGCTCTGTGCATAGATGCGATAACAGAACCAAGCTCTGTGCATAGATACGATAACAGAACAAAGCACTGTGCATAGATAAGATAACAGAACCAAGCTCTGTGCATAGATACAATAGCAGAGCCAAGCTGTGTGTATAGATACAGTAACAGAACAAATCTCTGTGCATAGATACAATAACAGAACCGAGTTCTGTGCATAGATGCGATAACAGAACCAAGCTCTGTGCATCGATACAGTAACAGAACCAAGCTCTGTGCATAAAGAAGGTAATAGAACCAAGCTTTGTGTATACAGACAGTAACAGAACAAAGCTGTATGTATAGATACAGTAACAGAACCAAGCTCTGTGCATAGATACGATAACAGAAGCAAGCTTTGTGCATAGATACGATAACAGAACCAAGCTTTGTGCATAGATACAATAGCAGAACCAAGCTCTGTGCCTAGATAGAGTAACAGAACCAAGCTCTGTGCCTAGATACAATAACAGAGCCAAGCTCTGTGCATAGATACAATACCATAACCAAGGTCTGTGTATAGATACAATACCAGAACCAAGCTCTGTGCATAGATACAGTAACAGAACCAAGCTCTGTGCATAGAGACGGTAATAGAACCAAGCTTTGTGTATACAGACAGTAACAGACCCAAGCTGTATGTATAGATACAGTAAAAGTACCAAGCTCTGTGCATAGAGACGGTAACAGAAACAAGCTCCGTGCATAGAGATAGTAGCAGAACCAAGCTGCATGTATAGATACAGTAACAGAACCAAGCTCAGTGCATAGATACAGTAACAGAACAAAGCTCTGTGCATAGACGGTAACAGAACCAAGCTCTGTACATAGAGAAGGTAACAGAACCAAGCTCTGTGCATTGAGACAGTAACAGAACCAAGCTCTGTACATAGAGAAGATAACAGAACCAAGCTCTGTGCATAGAGACAGTAACAGAACCAAGCTCTGTACATAGAGACAGCAACAGAACCAAGCTCTGTACATAGAGAAGGTAACAGAACCAAGCTCTGTGCATAGAGAGAGTAACAGAACCAAGCTCTGTGCATAGAGAAGGTAACAGAACCAAGCTTTGTGCATAGAGAGGGTAACAGAACCAAGCTCTGTACATAGAGAAGATAACAGATCCAAGCTCTGTGCATAGAGACAGTAACAGAACCAAGCTCTGTGCATAGAGACAGTAACAGAACCAAGCTCTGTACATAGAGAAGATAACAGAACCAAGCTCTGTGCATAGAGACAGTAACAGAACCAAGCTCTGTACATAGAGAAGGTAACAGAACCAAGCTCTGTACATAGAGAAGGTAACAGAACCAAGCTCTGTACATAGAGAAAGTAACAGAACCAAGCTCTGTACATAGAGAAGGTAACATAACCAAGCTCTGTGCATAGATATAGTAACAGAACCAAGCTCTGTGCATAGAGATGGTAACAGAACCAAGCTCTGTACATAGAGAAGGTAACAGAACCAAGCTCTGTGCATAGATACAGTAACAGAACCAAGCTCTGTGAATAGAGACAGTAACAGAACCAAGCTCTGTACATAGAAAAGGTAACAGAACCAAGCTCTGTGCATAGAGAAGGTAACAGAACCAAGCTCTGTACATAGAGAAGGTAACAGAACCAAGCTCTGCAGAAAGAGAAGGCAACAGAACCAAGCTCTGTGCATAGAGAAGGTAACATAACCAAGCTCTGCAGAAAGAGAAGGTAACAGAACCAAGCTCTGTGCATAGATACAGTAACAGAACCAAGCTCTGTGCATAGAGATGGTAACAGAACCAAGCTCTGTACATAGAGAAGGTAACAGAACCAAGCTCTGTGCATAGAGACGGTAACAGAACCAAGCTCTGTGAATAGAGACGGTAACAGAATCAAGCTCTGTACATAGAGAAGGTAACAGAACCAAGCTCTGTGCATAGAGACAGAAACAGAACCAAGCTCTGTACATAGAGAAGGTAACAGAACCAAGCTCTGTACATAGAGAAGGTAACAGAACCAAGCTATGTACATAGAGAAGGTAACAGAACCAAGCTCTGTACATAGAGAAGGTAACAGAACCAAGCTCTGTGCATAGAGACAGTAACAGAACCAAGCTCTGTACATAGAGAAGGTAACAGAACCAAGCTAGCTCTGTGCATAGAGACAGTAACAGAACCAAGCTCTGTACATAGAGAAGGTAACAGAACCAAGCTCTGTACATAGAGAAGGTAACAGAACCAAGCTCTGTACATAGAGAAGGTAACAGAACCAAGCTCTGTACATAGAGACAGTAACAGAACCAAGCTCTGTACATAGAGAAGGTAACAGAACCAAGCTCTGTACATAGAGAAGGTAACAGAACCAAGCACTGTACATAGAGAAGGTAACAGAACCAAGCTCTGTGCATAGAGACAGTAACAGAACCAAGCTCTGTACATAGAGAAGGTAACAGAACCAAGCTCTGTGCATAGAGACAGTAACAGAACCAAGCTCTGTACATAGATAAGGTAACATGACCAAGCTCTGTGCATAGAGACAGTAACAGAACCAAGCTCTGTACATAGAGAAGGTAACAGAACCAAGCTCTGTACATAGAGAAGGTAACAGAACCAAGCTCTGTACATAGAGGAGGTAACAGAACCAAGCTCTGTACATAGAGAGGGTAACATGACCAAGCTCTGTGCATAGAGAAGGTAACTGAACCAAGCTCTGTACATAGAGAAGGTAACAGAACCAAGATTTGTTCATAGAGACGGTAAGAACCAAGCCTGTGCACGCATACGGTGACAAAACCAAACTCTGTGCTTCGATACAGTAACAGAACAAAGCTCATTTAGATAAAGCAACAGAAGTCAGTCTTAAATATGCACACAATCACACCAACTAGCACATAAAAAATAGTGATTACATGTGTTCTATTACATTGCATGCAAGTGCCACAGAAATTTCTCATTTTGATGAGAAATTTGTCAGCTGTTCCATGCAACTCATATGCAGTTTTGTTTCTTACGAAATCACTACATTGCATGCAGCTTCTGTCTATCCCCAAAATGTATTCCCTTTTACTTCACAGTTGGGAGATTGTTTTCCCTTACATGTTTTTAGATCAAAAGGAGGACTGAAGTCTGTTTTTAAGAAAAAGAGAAACCATTTTAAAGAAAATATTAGTGAACATTTCCTTTCTCCTTTGAGTCACTTAGATGCTTCTTTTGATTTAAAGTGATGTAGGAAAGAACAGACCTCTCAGGGTCCTAATAGGATCTTCTCCATCCAGGCATACAGACAATAGCGCACACAGCCTCATGCACATAACTGTATTCATATTTTGTCCCTCAAACTACAGAACCGAAAAATACAGTGTGTGCTCCACATTTTTCTCACTCCCACTAGAAAAAACTATTCTCGTCCACATTACGTTACAGAATAGGACATGTTCTATAATTTGCGGAATGGACATAGGGATGCAGACAGCACAGAGATGACATCTGTGTAAATGAAAGGGTCTGTGTGTGTAACGGACCGTTTCAGCAGACAAGGGGTTAAAATCCGTTTAGGCGATATGCCCCTTTCCGAGAGACAGGCACAGCTACTGCAGAACACCAACCTCCCGAACTGGATACAAAATAGCACTCCAAACTGGAACCTCGCAAATAGCTGTCAGCAGACGAACAGGAAAAGCGTACATTCAGCTTACACTCCTGGCAATCAGTCTCCAACAGCATACAGGGAATCCCCCCAATAACGAGACAAGGCTCCGTCTTGAGGGTCAGCAGTGGTCTGACGTGCTGGCACACCCAGCCTGGTTTTTATTACAGTTTTGCAAATACAGAACAGATACAACACATCCCCACAATGCATCATGGTTTCCTACTCTCTGTCCCAGAGACAACCGAAGGCAATCCAATTATCTCTCAGGACAAAGGAAGATCACCAATACACATTTGGAGACAACAGGACAGACATCACCATTTAAACACACAATGGCACACCCCCACAGCAAACACAGACATTTAACATATCCCCAGTTAGTTCAAGTCTGAGTGCATATCATTAGGTGAATGGCACTCAGAATACACAAATACAATAATATTAGCTATCTGGGTGCCCTCACATAACATACAATTTAACCGAACGCATAATAACATAAAATACAATTCTACAGACAGATTTAAGCTGTGCGGCCGGTTTGTTTTCTCCTTTAAAGTTACTATGGGCCATAATCCTGAGGCAAGAGGCTTTTAAACAGCCCTCTCCAAAACCCAGTGGCGAGGTTGGTTTCGCCACACAGCCAGCACGTCAGACCACTGCTGACCCTCAAGACGGAGCCTTGTCTCGTTATTGGGGGGATTCCCTGTATGCTGTTGGAGACTGATTGCCAGGAGTGTAAGCTGACTGTACGCTTTTCCTGTTCGTCTGCTGACAGCTATTTGCGAGGTTCCAGTTTGGAGTGCTATTTTGCATCCAGTTCGGGAGGTTGGTGTTCTGCAGTAGCTGTGCCTGTCTCTCGGAAAGGGGCATATCGCCTAAACTGATTTTAACCCCTTGTCTGCTGAAATGGTCCGTTACATTGGTGGCAAGCAGCGGGATCGTTCCTACAGCCAGAAGGACAGCTACAGGAGACACCATTTCTTTGGATTTTACAACTTAAGGGCAACGCATGTCTCAGTACAGCGACCCTAAAAGCACCAGGATGGAACCAGCAGTGGAGTACAGATACTCTGTGGAGGAATTTGACCGTATGATGTGGTTGCGGCCGAACTTCTTCGGACCCAATCCAGCTGAGAAATACGTGAAGTTCGTGAGGAGTCTAGTGTCTAAGACCCTACTATACCGGGCAGAAGGTGACGGTCAGCTGCCACGTTGGGTGGACCTCCATCGGAAGTTACGGTTGCGGGACAGTGGGAGCCCAGTCTCCATTCCCCAGCGGCAGTGTGAAGTGCAGGGAGAGGAGAGCAGCAGCCTCCCTCCCCAGCGGCAGGCTGAGTTACAGGGGGCAGAGGTAGTTGTTCCTGCCCCCCAGCAGCAGCATGATTTTTGGGGAATTGGGAACCTAGTCTCCATTCCCCAGCGGCCGTGTGATTACAGGGAATTGGGAGCCAAGTCTCCATTCCCCAGCGGCAGGCGGAGTTACAGGGGGCAGAGACAGTCGGTCCTGTCCCCCAGCAGCAGCAGGATTTGTTGGGAACTGGGAGCCTAGTCTCCATTCCCCAGCGGCAGCTTAACGCACCAGGGGGAGACAGTAAGCCCCACAACTGTGCAGATGGGACCATGGTCTCTGCACTCACAGCACAAGGGGTAGGGACAGTCGGTCCTGTCCCCCAGCAACAGGGCTGTTTAGCCAAAGAGGAGACAGTCGGTCTCCCCCTTAAACAACCAGATCTCCAGCCATCTCTGCAGGGATACCAGGAGGAGGAGGTAAGTGAGCCCTCCCCTTCCCAGCTACTTCCCAACCGAGTTCTGGGGGCAGGGGATGAGCCTGCAATACCCACTGATCCCTTCCCAGCGGAAGAGCTGGCATCGGGGCAGAGAGCCGCTAGCCTCTGCTCCACCAACCCCCTTGTTACAGGACTGGCTTGTACCCCCTCACCCCAGCGGAAGAGCTGGCATCTGGGCAGAGCACAGTATGCCTCTGTCCACCAAGTACCTACAGCTCCAAGCTGGAGAACCACAAAGCAAGGAGTAGCAGATGCACACTCAACAGCTGGGGACCTACAGAACAGAGCCAGGCCCCAAAATTCAACAGGTCCAGTATTGGGTTGTGGGTGGGCTGCCAGACTAACTCAGGTACCGACCGGCGTGAGGTCAGGTATCTGGTTAGTCTTCCCTGGGGGGGGGGGGGGGGGGCGAGATGTGTGGCGAAACCAACCTCGCCACTGGGTTTTGGAGAGGGCTGTTTAAAAGCCTCTTGCCTCAGGATTATGGCCCATAGTAACTTTAAAGGAGAAAACAGACCGGCCGCACAGCTTAAATCTGTCTGTAGAATTGTATTTTATGTTATTATGCGTTCGGTTAAATTGTATGTTATGTGAGGGCACCCAGATAGCTAATATTATTGTATTCCTGTATTCTGAGTGCCATTCACCTAATGATATGCACTCAGACTTGAGCTATCTGGGGATATGTTAAATGTCTGTGTTTGCTGTGGGGGTGTGCCATTGTGTGTTTAAATGGTGATGTCTGTCCTGTTGTCTCCACATGTGTATTGGTGATCTCCCTTTGTCCTGAGAGATAATTGGATTGCCTTCGGTTGTCTCTGGGACAGAGAGGAGGAAACCATGATGCATTGTGGGGATGTGTTGTATCTGTTCTGTATTTGCAAAACTGTAATAAAAACCAGGCTGGGTGTGCCAGCACATGAGAGCACTGCTTGACCTTCAACACGGAGCCTTGTCTCGTTATTGGGGGGGATTCCCTGTATGCTGTTAGAGACTGTTGCCAGGAGTGTAAGCTGACTGATACGCTTTTTCTGTTCGTCTGCTGACAGCTATTCACGAGGTTCCAGTTTGGAGTGCTATTTTGTATCCAGTTCGGGAGGTTGGTGTTCTGCAGTAGCTGTGCCTGTCTCTCAGAAAGGGGCATATCGCCTAAACGGATTTTAACCCCTTGTCTGCTGAAACGGTCCATTACAGTGTGCTATCTGCATGAAATGTAGCTAGCACACAAATGAAAAATACGGTTGTGTGCATGAGGCCTAAGATGCATGTTTTCACACACGCACATAAGCAACTTTCATGCTCTCTTTTTACACACAAGCATACGTTTATATGCAATAATTTGTATTTTTTCCCAGGCTGCAATAGTGACGTATTGTGGTTGTAGCGTCAAATGGCATACACCACTGAGACCAGTGATTGGCTGCAGCGATATATGGGACGTCACCACTGCAACCACAACAGTATATCAGTGTTGTAGCCTGGGGAAGAATAGGAAGTGGTAGTGCTGGATTGGGAAGGTGAGTTTATTTTATTATTTTATTCATGTTTTGCCATTGCCTCAAAAAGAAATATAACTTATAAAACCAGTGTAGCACACTACTATTTTATGGTAGTGCATTTATGTTTCTTCACATAAAGGCACACTTTTATATACAACATGCACAGGCAGGCGTTTTTACCCACTGTAGGAAGGCGCAAGGGTCTGTCATTGACGGAAGGTATGTGTCACCAAGATTCCTGGCCTCGGTGAGGTTAGACCCGGTAATTTTAAGTGTCAGCGGCAGTTAGTGCTGACTGACACTATTTGTTATTTAGCAAAGCTGTAGAGCTGATCCGGGCTGGCTCTTACTGGGAGCAGCCAAAGTGCAGGGTGGGTGGCTTCTCCCCACGTTCCAGGCTGGGTTTTGGTTTGGGATATAAAAACCCAGCCAGCAGTCTCAGCTGTGTGAATTAGCCTCTACTTCACGGTGAAGCTGTGGAGATGCTGTGGTTTTGGGATCTGCATGAGGTGTGCCATTCTGAAGGGCTGAGAGCCACATTGCTGGAAAACAGGCCCCCTAAAGCCTGCAGTGGATGGCTGATGAAAAAATGCTAACCAGATTAACGTTAGTGTTCTGTGGACTTTCCATGGTGTGAACATACACCAATACTGCAAACTGTTATTTTGTTTTGCCTTTTGCGTGAATAAACACTGAACTATTTAAAGTTAAAGACTTTGTGATTGCCTCTGTACTGTGTCAGCTAAGCTGCCTACCAGAGCAAATCCCCACACCACATAGACACACATTAAAGCTTGGGCTACACAAACCTCCCCCCCCCCCCACATCAAAACTTCTCGATAAAATCATATTAGAAGAGTACTTGCAACTGTCTCACCATATATATATATATATATATATATATATATTTATATATATAGTTATACTTAACACAAGATTTATTGAGAGTAAAAGAAAATCATAAATTACTGCTTAAACTGCTAAAAGTCGCAGACAGAGTGGTACAGGAGAACTCATGAGTAGAGTTGAGCGAACACCTGGATGTTCGGGTTCGAGAAGTTCGGCCGAACATCCCGGAAATGTTCGGGTTCGGGATCCGAACCCGATCCGAACTTCGTCCCGAACCCGAACCCCATTGAAGTCAATGGGGACCCGAACTTTTCGGCACTAAAACGGCTGTAAAACAGCCCAGGAAAGGGCTAGAGGGCTGCAAAAGGCAGCAACATGTAGGTAAATCCCCTGCAAACAAATGTGGATAGGGAAATTAATTAAAATAAAAATTAAATAAATAAAAATTAACCAAAATCAATTGGAGAGAGGTTCCATAGCAGAGAATCTGGCTTCCCGTCACCCACCACTGGAACAGTCCATTCTCAGATATTTAGGCCCCGGCACCCAGGCAGAGGAGAGAGGTCCCGTAACAGAGAATCTGTCTTCATGTCAGCAGAGAATTAGTCTGCATGTCATAGCAGAGAATGAGGCTTCACGTCAGCCACCACTGCAACAGTCCATTGGCATATATTTAGGCCTAGCACACAGGCAGAGGAGAGAGGTCCCGTAACAGAGAATCTGGCTTCATGTCAGCAGAGAATCAGTCTGCATGTCATAGCAGAGAATGAGGCTTCACGTCAGCCACCACTGCAACAGTCCATTGGCATATATTTAGGCCCAGCACACACACAGGCAGAGGAGAGAGGTCCCGTAACAGAGAATCTGTCTTCATGTCAGCAGAGAATTAGTCTGCATGTCATAGCAGAGAATGAGGCTTCACGTCACCCACCACTGCAACAGTCCATTGGCATATATTTAGGCCTAGCACACAGGCAGAGCAGAGAGGTCCCGTAACAGACAATCTGGCTTCATGACAGCAGAGAATCAGTCTGCATGTCATAGCAGAGAATGAGGCTTCACGTCACCCACCACTGCAACAGTCCATTGGCATATATTTAGGCCTAGCACACAGGCAGAGGAGAGAGGTCCCGTAACAGAGAATCTGTCTTCATGTCAGCAGAGAATCAGTCTGCATGTCATAGCAGAGAATGAGGCTTCACGTCAGCCACCACTGCAACAGTCCATTGGCATATATTTAGGCCCAGCACCCAGGCAGAGGAGGGAGGTCCCGTAACAGAGAATCTGTCTTCATGTCAGCAGAGAATTAGTCTGCATGTCATAGCAGAGAATGAGGCTTCACGTCAGCCACCACTGCAACAGTCCATTGGCATATATTTAGGCCCAGCACACACACAGGCAGAGGAGAGAGGTCCCGTAACAGAGAATCTGGCTTCATGTCAGCAGAGAATCAGTCTGCATGTCATAGCAGAGAATGAGGCTTCACGTCAGCCACCACTGCAACAGTCCATTGGCATATATTTAGGCCCAGCACACACACAGGCAGAGGAGAGAGGTCCCGTAACAGACGATCTGGCTTCATGTCAGCAGAGAATCAGTCTGCATGTCATAGCAGAGAATCAGGCTTCACGTCAGCCACCACTGCAACAGTCCATTGTCATAAATTTAGGCCCAGCACCCAGGCAGAGGAGAGAGGTCCCGTAACAGACAATCTGGCTTCATGTCAGCAGAGAATTAGTCTGCATGTCATAGCAGAGAATCAGGCTTCATGTCAGCCACCACTGCAACAGTCCATTGGCATATATTTAGGCCTAGCACACAGGCAGAGGAGAGGTTCATTCAACTTTGGGTAGCATCGCAATATAATGGTAAAATGAAAATAAAAATAGGATTGAATGAGGAAGTGCCCTGGAGTCCAATAATATATGGTTATGGGGAGGTAGTTAATGTCTAATCTGGACAAGGGACGGACAGGTCCTGTGGGATCCATGCCTGGTTCATTTTTATGAACGTCAGCTTGTCCACATTGGCTGTAGACAGGCGGCTGCGTTTGTCTGTAATGACGCCCCCTGCCGTGCTGAATACACGTTCAGACAAAACGCTGGCTGCCGGGCAGGCCAGCACCTCCAAGGCATAAAAGGCTAGCTCTGGCCACGTGGACAATTTAGAGACCCAGAAGTTGAATGGGGCCGAACCATCAGTCAGTACGTGGAGGGGTGTGCACACGTACTGTTCCACCATGTTAGTGAAATGTTGCCTCCTGCTAACACGTTGCGTATCAGGTGGTGGTGCAGTTAGCTGTGGCGTGTTGACAAAAGTTTTCCACATCTCTGCCATGCTAACCCTGCCCTCAGAGGAGCTGGCCGTGACACAGCTGCCTTGGCGACCTCTTGCTCCTCCTCTGCCTTGGCCTTGGGCTTCCACTTGTTCCCCTGTGACATTTGGGAATGCTCTCAGTAGCGCGTCTACCAACGTGCGCTTGTACTCGCGCATCTTCCTATCACGCTCCAGTGCAGGAAGTAAGGTGGGCACATTGTCTTTGTAGCGTGGATCCAGCAGGGTGGCAACCCAGTAGTCCGCACAGGTTAAAATGTGGGCAACTCTGCTGTCGTTGCGCAGGCACTGCAGCATGTAGTCGCTCATGTGTGCCAGGCTGCCCAGGGGTAAGGACAAGCTGTCCTCTGTGGGAGGCGTATCGTCATCGTCCTGCCTTTCCCCCCAGCCACGCACCAGTGATGGACCCGAGCTGCGTTGGGTGCCACCCCGCTGTGACCATGCTTCATCCTCATCCTCCTCCACCTCCTCCTCATCCTCGTCCTCCTCGTCCTCCAGTAGTGGGCCCTGGCTGGCCACATTTGTACCTGGCCTCTGCTGTTGCAAAAAACCTCCCTCTGAGTCACTTCGAAGAGACTGGCCTGAAAGTGCTAAAAATGACCCCTCTTCCTCATCCTCCTCCTCCTCCTCCTGGGCCACCTCCTGTTCCATCATCGCCCTAAGTGTTTTCTCAAGGAGACATAGAAGTGGTATTGTAACGCTGATAACGGTGTCATCGCCACTGGCCATGTTGGTGGAGTACTCGAAACAGCGCAACAGGGCACACAGGTCTCGCATGGAGGCCCAGTCATTGGTGGTGAAGTGGTGCTGTTCTGTAGTGCGACTGACCCGTGCGTGCTGCAGCTGAAACTCCACTATGGCCTGCTGCTGCTCGCACAGTCTGTCCAGCATGTGCAAGGTGGAGTTCCACCTGGTGGGCACGTCGCATATGAGGCGGTGAGCGGGAAGGCCGAAGTTACGCTGTAGCGCAGACAGGCGAGCAGCGGCAGGATGTGAACGCCGGAAGCGCGAACAGACGGCCCGCACTTTATGCAGCAGCTCTGACATGTCGGGGTAGTTGTGAATGAACTTCTGCACCACCAAATTCAGCACATGCGCCAAGCAAGGGATGTGCGTCAAATTGGCTAGTCCCAGAGCTGCAACGAGATTTCGCCCATTATCACACACCACCAGGCCGGGCTTGAGGCTCACCGGCAGCAACCACTCGTCGGTCTGTTGTTCAATACCCCGCCACAACTCCTGTGCGGTGTGGGGCCTGTCCCCCAAACATATGAGTTTCAGAATGGCCTGCTGACGTTTACCCCGGGCTGTGCTGAAGTTGGTGGTGAAGGTGTGTGGCTGACTGGATGAGCAGGTGGAAGAAGAGGAGGAGGAAGCCGAGAAGGAGGAGGTGGCAACAGGAGGCAAAGAATGTTGCCCTGCGATCCTTGGCGGCGGCAGGACGTGCGCCAAACAGCTCTCCGCCTGGGGCCCAGCTGCCACTACATTTACCCAGTGTGCAGTTAGGGAGATATAGCGTCCCTGGCCGTGCTTACTGGTCCACGTATCTGTGGTTAGGTGGACCTTGCTACAGATGGCGTTGCGCAGTGCACACTTGATTTTATCGGATACTTGGTTGTGCAGGGAAGGCACGGCTCTCTTGGAGAAGTAGTGCCGGCTGGGAACAACATACTGTGGGACAGCAAGCGACATGAGCTGTTTGAAGCTGTCTGTGTCCACCAGCCTAAATGACAGCATTTCATAGGCCAGTAGTTTAGAAATGCTGGCATTCAGGGCCAGGGATCGAGGGTGGCTAGGTGGGAATTTACGCTTTCTATCAAATGTTTGTGAGATGGAGAGCTGAACGCTGGCGTGTGACATGGTTGAGACGCTTGGTGACGGAGGTGGTGGTGGTGGTGTTGGTGGTACATCCCCTGTTTGCTGGGCGGCAGGTGCCAACGTTCCTCCAGAGGCGGAGGAAGAGGCCGAGGCGGCAGCAGCAGAATAGGCCGAGGCGGCAGCAGCAGAAGAGGTAGCAGGGGGAGCCTGAGTGACTTCCTTGGTTTTAAGGTGTTTACTCCACTGCAGTTCATGCTTTGCATGCAGGTGCCTGGTCATGCAGGTTGTGCTCAGGTTCAGAACGTTAATGCCTCGCTTCAGGCTCTGATGGCACAGCGTGCAAACCACTCGGGTCTTGTCGTCAGCACATTGTTTGAAGAAGTGCCATGCCAGGGAACTCCTTGAAGCTGCCTTTGGGGTGCTCGGTCCCAGATGGCGGCGGTCAGTAGCAGGCGGAGTCTCTTGGCGGCGGGTGTTCTGCTTTTGCCCACTGCTCCCTCTTTTGCTACGCTGTTGGCTCGGTCTCACCACTGCCTCTTCCTCCGAACTGTGAAAGTCAGTGGCACGACCTTCATTCCATGTGGGGTCTAGGACCTCATCGTCCCCTGCATCGTCTTCCACCCAGTCTTGATCCCTGACCTCCTGTTCAGTCTGCACACTGCAGAAAGACGCAGCAGTTGGCACCTGTGTTTCGTCATCATCAGAGACATGCTGAGGTGGTATTCCCATGTCCTCATCATCAGGAAACATAAGTGGTTGTGCGTCAGTGCATTCTATGTCTTTCACCGCTGGGGAAGGGCTAGGTGGATGCCCTTGGGAAACCCTGCCAGCGGAGTCTTCAAACAGCATAAGAGACTGCTGCATAACTTGAGGCTGAGACAGCTTCCCTGGTATGCATGGGGGTGATGTGACAGACTGATGGGGTTGGTTTTCAGGCGCCATCTGTGCGCTTTCTGCAGAAGACTGGGTGGGAGATAATGTGAACGTGCTGGATCCACTGTCGGCCACCCAATTGACTAATGCCTGTACCTGCTCAGGCCTTACCATCCTTAGAACGGCATTGGGCCCCACCATATATCGCTGTAAATTCTGGCGGCTACTGGGACCTGAGGTAGTTGGTACACTAGGACGTGTGGATGTGGCAGAACGGCCACGTCCTCTCCCAGCACCAGAGGGTCCACTAACACCACCACGACCATGTCCACGTCCGCGTCCCTTACTAGATGTTTTTCTCATTGTTATGGTTCACCACAACAACAAATATATTATTTGGCCCAATGTATTGTATTCAAATTCAGCGGGATATAAATTTGAGGCCTAGTATTTAGGCGCTGGGTGACCGGTATGGATTTAGTGACAGAATTAGACTTGGAAATGCACAGAAGCGTGTGTGTGAAGTTATTCTGAATGACCCAATGTGCACCTTGAATATTATATACCCTTTTTGGGATAGATTTCAAATAGCTCTGATATAGCAGGAACCACTAAATTATGAAATTGCTAAATTGGGAATTGTACTTCAACCCAGAACAAAAAATGTGCTTTGACGGGCACTAAATAACTTTCCCAGCTACAACAGTACAGCGGTAACGAGAGATTTAGAGGGATTTAAATTTGAGGCCTAGTATTTAGGCGCTGGGTGACAGGTATGGGTTTAGTGACAGAATTAGACTTGGAAATACACAGTAGCGGGTGTGTGTGAAGTTATTCTGAATGACCCAATGTGCACCTTCAATATTATATACCCTTTTTGGGATAGATTTCAAATAGCTCTGATATAGCAGGAACCACTAAATTATGAAATTGCTAAATTGGGAATTGTACTTCAACCCAGAACAAAAAATGTGCTTTGACGGACACTAAATATCTTGCCCAGCAACAACAGTACAGCGGTGGGTAACGAGAGATTTAGAGGGATTTAAATTTGAGGCCTAGTATTTAGGCGCTGGGTCACCGGTATGGATTTAGTGACAGAATTAGACTTGGAAATGCACAGAAGCGTGTGTGTGAAGTTATTCTGAATGACCCTATGTGCACCTTCAATATTATATACCCTTTTAGGGATAGATTTCAAATAGCTCTGATATAGCAGAAACCACTAAATTATGAAATTGCTAAATTGGGAATTGTACTTCAACCCAGAACAAAAAATGTGCTTTGACGGACACTAAATATCTTGCCCAGCAACAACAGTACAGCGGTGGGTAACGAGAGATTTAGAGGGATTTAAATTTGAGGCCTAGTATTTAGGCGCTGGGTGACAGGTATGGGTTTAGTGACAGAATTAGACTTGGAAATACACAGTAGCGGGTGTGTGTGAAGTTATTCTGAATGACCCAATGTGCACCTTCAATATTATATACCCTTTTTGGGATAGATTTCAAATAGCTCTGATATAGCAGGAACCACTAAATTATGAAATTGCTAAATTGGGAATTGTACTTCAACCCAGAACAAAAAATGTGCTTTGACGGACACTAAATATCTTGCCCAGCAACAACAGTACAGTGGTGGGTAACGAGAGATTTAGAGGGATTTAAATTTGAGGCCTAGTATTTAGGCGCTGGGTCACCGGTATGGATTTAGTGACAGAATTAGACTTGGAAATGCACAGAAGCGTGTGTGTGAAGTTATTCTGAATGACCCTATGTGCACCTTCAATATTATATACCCTTTTAGGGATAGATTTCAAATAGCTCTGATATAGCAGAAACCACTAAATTATGAAATTGCTAAATTGGGAATTGTACTTCAACCCAGAACAAAAAATGTGCTTTGACGGACACTAAATATCTTGCCCAGCAACAACAGTACAGCGGTGGGTAACGAGAGATTTAGAGGGATTTAAATTTGAGGCCTAGTATTTAGGCGCTGGGTGACAGGTATGGGTTTAGTGACAGAATTAGACTTGGAAATACACAGTAGCGGGTGTGTGTGAAGTTATTCTGAATGACCCAATGTGCACCTTCAATATTATATACCCTTTTTGGGATAGATTTCAAATAGCTCTGATATAGCAGGAACCACTAAATTATGAAATTGCTAAATTGGGAATTGTACTTCAACCCAGAACAAAAAATGTGCTTTGACAGACACTAAATATCTTGCCCAGCAACAACAGTACAGCGGTGGGTAACGAGAGATTTAGAGGGATTTAAATTTGAGGCCTAGTATTTAGGCGCTGGGTCACCGGTATGGATTTAGTGACAGAATTAGACTTGGAAATGCACAGAAGCGTGTGTGTGAAGTTATTCTGAATGACCCTATGTGCACCTTCAATATTATATACCCTTTTAGGGATAGATTTCAAATAGCTCTGATATAGCAGAAACCACTAAATTATGAAATTGCTAAATTGGGAATTGTACTTCAACCCAGAACAAAAAATGTGCTTTGACGGACACTAAATATCTTGCCCAGCAACAACAGTACAGCGGTGGGTAACGAGAGATTTAGAGGGATTTAAATTTGAGGCCTAGTATTTAGGCGCTGGGTCACCGGTATGGATTTAGTGACAGAATTAGACTTGGAAATGCACAGAAGCGTGTGTGTGAAGTTATTCTGAATGACCCTATGTGCACCTTCAATATTATATACCCTTTTAGGGATAGATTTCAAATAGCTCTGATATAGCAGAAACCACTAAATTATGAAATTGCTAAATTGGGAATTGTACTTCAACCCAGAACAAAAAATGTGCTTTGACGGACACTAAATATCTTGCCCAGCAACAACAGTACAGTGGTGGGTAACGAGAGATTTAGAGGGATTTAAATTTGAGGCCTAGTATTTAGGCGCTGGGTCACCGGTATGGATTTAGTGACAGAATTAGACTTGGAAATGCACAGAAGCGTGTGTGTGAAGTTATTCTGAATGACCCTATGTGCACCTTCAATATTATATACCCTTTTAGGGATAGATTTCAAATAGCTCTGATATAGCAGAAACCACTAAATTATGAAATTGCTAAATTGGGAATTGTACTTCAACCCAGAACAAAAAATGTGCTTTGACGGACACTAAATATCTTGCCCAGCAACAACAGTACAGCGGTGGGTAACGAGAGATTTAGAGGGATTTAAATTTGAGGCCTAGTATTTAGGCGCTGGGTGACAGGTATGGGTTTAGTGACAGAATTAGACTTGGAAATACACAGTAGCGGGTGTGTGTGAAGTTATTCTGAATGACCCAATGTGCACCTTCAATATTATATACCCTTTTTGGGATAGATTTCAAATAGCTCTGATATAGCAGGAACCACTAAATTATGAAATTGCTAAATTGGGAATTGTATTTCAACCCAGAACAAGAAATGTGCTTGAACGGACACTAAATAACTCGCCCAGCTACAGCACTAGGGACAGATTTAGCTGGATATAAATTTGAGGCCTAGTATTTAGGCGCTGGGTGACCGGTATGGATTTAGTGACAGAATTAGACTGGGATATGGCCAAAAAATGAACAGACTATTGCTGGTTAAATGCACTTGGTGTGACAGCTTCACCCTGATGTAGGCTTTAGCCAAAAAACAACCACACCATTGAGGGTTAAATGCACTTGGTGACAGGCGCAGCTTGCCCCTGATTTTGTATATGGCCAAAAAATGAACAGACTATTGCTGGTTAAATGCACTTGGTGTGACAGCTTCACCCTGATGTAGGCTTTAGCCAAAAAACAACCACACCATTGAGGGTTAAATGCACTTGGTGACAGGCGCAGCTTGCCCCTGATTTTGTATATGGCCAAAAAATGAACAGACTATTGCTGGTTAAATGCACTTGGTGTGACAGCTTCACCCTGATGTAGGCTTTAGCCAAAAAACAACCACACCATTGAGGGTTAAATGCACTTGGTGACAGGCGCAGCTTGCCCCTGATTTTGTATATGGCCAAAAAATGAACAGACTATTGCTGGTTAAATGCACTTGGTGTGACAGCTTCACCCTGATGTAGGCTTTAGCCAAAAAACAACCACACCATTGAGGGTTAAATGCACTTGGTCGCAGCTTGTGCTGGCGCACCACAAGACACAAAATGGCCGCCGATCACCCCAGAAAAATGAGACTGACAAACGGTCTGTGCAGCCTAAAAACAGTGAGCAATTGAGGATCAGCAGCTCAATGATCCACAGCTGCAGATCGATCAGTTAATCAAGTCCTTTGGAGGAGTTAATCTGCCTAATCTCGCCCTACTGTCGCAGCCGCAACCTCTCCCTACGCTAATCAGAGCAGAGTGACGGGCGGCGCTATGTGACTCCAGCTTAAATAGAGGCTGGGTCACATGGTGCTCTGGCCAATCACAGCCATGCCAATAGTAGGCATGGCTGTGATGGCCTCTTGGGGCAAGTAGTATGACGCTTGTTGATTGGCTGCTTTGCAGCCTTTCAAAAAGCGCCAAGAAAGCGTCACAAAAGCGCGAAGAAAGCGACGAACACCGAACCCGAACCCGGACTTTTACGAAAATGTCCGGGTTCGGGTCCGTGTCACGGACACCCCAAAATTCGGTACGAACCCGAACTATACAGTTCGAGTTCGCTCATCCCTACTCATGAGTAGTCATGAAATACAATCATCAATAATGTGCAAAACCAAAAAAACTGTCATGTTAGCATTTAATAACTAACTAAAACCCAATCACAGCAGGTCTCAACTAGCACACGCAAGTAAATGTACAAAAACCAAGTAACATATAAAACCAGATTCAAAGCATAGATGGCAAGGCTCATATGGAAGAATGCAGGGAATGCTTCCAAACCAACTGAATTTTGAGAAACCAATGATAAAGTGCTTTGTGATACAGGAGAATGGCATTAACCAACCAGATCCAGGTTTTCTCAGTCAGGACCAAAAGCTGAATCCAGAATTTGGTATAGCGCGTTCATGCAATGTTTAGGGATACAAGGAGGAACACCCTAGTACTTTTGCTAGTGATGGTTTCAGGGATAATGTTTACAAGACAAATCTTGGGATCTACTGAAATGGGACAGCCGATACGATTGTGCAGGAAGGGCATTATTTGAGACCACTATGTACTGGCCTCAGGACAGAGCCACATGATATAGAAAAATTAAACTCTCTCTAAAACACATTTAGGGAAAAGGTCCGATTAACCTTGGTGGTATTTAGCGAGAAGTACCAGAGTGAGGCTACTTTCACACTAGCGTTCGTCGGTCCGCTCGTGAGCTCCGTTTGAAGGAGCTCACGAGCGGACCCGAATGCCTCCGTCCAGCCCTGATGCAGTCTGAATGGAGCGGATCCGCTTAGACTGCATCAGTCTGGCGGCGTTCAGCCTCCGCTCCGCTCGCCTCCGCACGGCCAGGCGGACAGCTGAACGCTGCTTGCAGCGTTCAGCTGTCCGCCTAGCCGTGCGGAGGCGAGCGGATCCGTTCAGACTTACAATGTAAGTCAATGGGAACGGATCCGCTTGAAGATGACACCATATGGCTCAATCTTCAAGCGGATCCGTCCCCCATTGACTTTACATTGAAGGTCTGAACGGATCCGCTCAGGCATCTTGCGCACTTAGAAATTTTTCTAAGTTATTAATGCAGACGGATCCGTACTGAACGGAGCCTCCGTCTGCATTAATATGATCGGATCCGTTCAGAACGGATCCGATCAAGCGCTAGTGTGAAAGTAGCCTAAGATGGGCTCTATGGTGGGTGTAAAGGGCAAGAAGCCCATCACACAAGTGTGGCAAGACCTGTACCACAGCAGAGAGGGTACTCTCCCACTCCTCATCATCCAGCGAACCAACCTCCCTCTCCCAAGTACATTGTTTTAACGTAGGCTCTGCAGGTAGCACCAGGCAACATAATAGCAGAACATAATACTGAGATCTGTTTTTTAGCGGAAAGACCTATGAGGATATTGAGTATGACAGACTCTGAAATGACATGGCAGAATGGTTGAATATTGTGTTGAATATTGTGATCTAAGGGCGTGTGACAATTGCATATGGACTGAGGGAGGGCATATTCTGAGGCCAGGGTTGCAAATAGAATAATAGAACCAGAGTCAAGTATCTGCTATAGGAACAAGTCCCTTATTAATCCAAAGCTGAGCACAGTGCAAGTTACAAAGATCTGGCATACTTAAATCCCACAAAGGTGTAGATTTCAGAAGGCAACTGGTATCAAGTAGTCTGTGTGTTATAGCCCAGATTTGTAGAAATGCCCTATGTTACTATTTTAAATAACAAAAGCATGTCTTAACTATGATCAGTCTACTAAAGAATAAAGTAAACAGCTACAGAAAAAAATCCATTGCTGTCTTTTGTAACACAAGAAACAATTGTAACGGAACTGTAGTTGATTATTGATGTATTCAGGAAACAGTTCAACAAATGTGATGGAAAAAGTTTTAGAAAAAATCCACCTTTCTAGAATTTGCAGCTGCAAAAGCATCTATAGCTGCTGAATAGTCTAGCTTTTCAGCTAGTTCACTTACGATGGAAAGAATTGCAAGTGATGATAACCTTTCATCCGCCATTGTGGCATGTAGATATGTTTTTATCAATTTAAGTTTGCTGAAGCTCCTTTCACTACTTGCAACGGTAATGGGAATAGTCAGCAAAATCCTCATTGCAATCCATATATTTCTGTAAAGATCATGTGACTGTAATTTATGAGTTCCAAAACTTCCAAAGGTGTAATTGAAGATTGGGAAATCATCGGCTGAATATTTTTCAGCTCTTCAAACAATTGTTGCCCATCAATGTCACTCTGTTTCCCTTCAAGGTCTCCCCCTGTAGGCTGGGTTAAAATGATGTATTCTAATGTCTTGCACATATTTTGTAGTGTTTCTTTTTCTGTCAAACTCATAATGTTGTACAAAAAGCCCCACAGTTCATTGTGTTTAGATAGCTGGGAGAAACGCCTTTACAGTGAAGCAGTCATGTTGTCTATCAAGGGATAAAAAACTTATATTTTGAAATGCTCTTCTGCATCAGTAAACAATATTTTTTTCTTGCTAGGTCTTTTTCTTGTCATAAATTGTTCTTCAATGCCCAAGGCCAAGGCTATTTCTATGGCAGCAATCTTTGCAGATTCGTATCCAGAATCCCAAAATTTCTTGACAAATGCACTACAATTTTGTAGTTAGTTCCATGTCTCTGGACTGCATGGATTTACTCACAATGTGTACCTGAAAGAGAAGATCATACCATATGATAAGAGTGACAATGAAGCTGAAGTCCTCCATCATTGCAGAAAGAGATCTTGCTTCTGAAGCAAGAGTAGGATCATCAAGATTTTTCTTCTAAATCTAAGAGAGCATCATGAATTTCGACATATTGATATCTTACTGCTTTTAAGCTCTCGACTCGACATTACCAACGTGTAGCACACACTTTCTTCAGGGTGAGATGCTTGACATGATCACTAATAATACACCACCATTTAGAAGATGAGGCAAATAGTGTGCAAAGTCTCTGCAAAACACCAAACAGATTGACAGATTTCACAGATGACTTTGAAGCATCACCAGTAACTAAATTTAAACTATGACAACCACATGGGTTGAAAAATGCCTGAGGGTACTGTTCTAAGATTCTTGACTGTACTCCTTTTTTCATGCCAACCATGTTGGCACCATTGTTGTATCCTTATCCTCGGCAATTGTTCATATCAAGGCTGCATTTTGAAATTTCCTCTAAAAGGAGATTAGCAAGATCTTTACCAGATGTGTCACTAGCAGGACAATAGCCAATAAAGTGCTTCCTTATTGCAACTTGTTCACTATCAATGTCAACAGACTGTAAGGTGTACGATAGTTGCTCTGTATGACTCGCATCCTGTGTGCAGTCTAACATCACAAAAAAGTACTTTGCTTTTTGGCTTTTTCTAAAATACTGTTTTTCACCTGAGAGGCCATTAAGTTGATTATTTCATTTTGGATTATATTTCCACAGTAATGTGCATGGACTTCTTTTAAGGTAACTCGTTTAAGTGATCTCGCATTACAGGTTCAAACTTGCCAAGAAGCTGTATAAGCCCAAGAAAAAGTTCATTATTTGGTGTACATAATTTATTTGATGAGCCCGAAAGGCTAAATTATTAGTTGACAAATATACAGTTACTGCTATAATTCTTTCCAACACTTCTCTCCAGCGATTATGTTCTTGTGCAATCTGGTCTTGCAAATCTGTATCAATGCCTGCATTTTTTTTTATGGCTGTACTCTGCATCAATCCACAAATGACATGCTTTTGTATGTGCACTAGATAATTCATGAGATGAAATTTAATCACCAACATGTTTCCAGTTGTTTATGCCTTCAGTTCCAAGTTTAGATTTTGGATTAGGATAAAACAAAATACAGCAAAAGCAGTAAACTCTCTCTGCGGAAACAGAGTACTGAAGCCATCGCCTAAGTACCTGCTCCTTGTTTGGTAGCACAATGTAACCATAGAATGATGAAAAATGATGGTTCTCCCTGTCTCTGGGGTACACAAAACTTGAAGTCTGCTGCACATGTCCAGATGAAGTACCATGTTCTTGAAGTGACAAAGTGGTCTGACCTTCAGAATCTTATGGTGCAGTTTCAGTAGAACGATTCTGTTGATTTTGATTAGCTGCTGAACTTTCCTTCTGCAAGAATGGCCATGAATTTAGCACCTTTCTCATCTTCACTCATCTCTTTCCGTTTACTTTGGCAGAATTGTGCGCCTGAAGGCTTAGGTGGTGGCATTTTGAATTGTCTTGCAAAGAGAAAAACACAATAAAATTGTATAAAGAATCAGGTACTTAGGTAAAGTTCTAATGTAGTTGTTACTTACATACTAAGAATGTAATATGCCTGGTAGGTCTACCGAGATTCGCCAGCTTTCCTTGTCCAGATGGAAAGCCTTTCGAAGTCTATTTAAATCTGTATTGCCACCTGGGTAGCTGCTGAAAAAAATAAATTTTCTTAGTGAAGTGATGGTTAGAAGCATACATTACAGGATAAGGGAAGTTGTGAACCATCCAATGTAAGTTTCCCTTGAAGATCCATACAGAAGCCTAACAAGAACTCCAGATTTCTCAATTGTAGTCAAAACATTGCTTACTTTCCATCTTGTACCAACTTCTGCACTTCGGTAGTTTCACACAAACTGTGCGTAGTTGCATACTTCGTGCCGTGTTTTTGATTCAGCATTTTTTACCTATGTTTGCATTTTTAGGTTACTGAATGAAGAGAAACTGCCTCATCATTGAATTACATTTTGACCGTGGAGAAAACGAGAATTTCAAAAACTAAAAAAAAATTAATGCAAAAAGCCCATAGACATGCATTTTGTGAATGCCTGTTACAGGGTTGCGTCTTCTGTTTGTCTTCATCTGCAGTGTTATTGTCAAGAATATAATCCCAATTTGGAGATCCAGTCATGTTTGTTTATTTTTACTTGCAAAATTATAAAGAAAAGAAGACGCTTCCATGTACAAAATGTTCTTTCGTGATCACAGAGTCCTTAAAGAAATCGGATCTTAGTCATGGAGCCACACTGTCATTGGAAGTCTTCGGCCCACAGTGTATCAATAGTCGTACTGAGACACCAGGGTACTTCATTAAAAATAGATCAAATATGATATAGTTAACAAAATAGCTAAACTCGCCAAGAAGTGAATACTCAGCATGCGTCGCATCTGCTTTTATAATGACAGCGCAGGGACCCAAGCAATGACTATTCTACTACATGGGGCCCTATTCGGTCTAATCTTGCCTAACCTGTGTATGCATAATAAAAATTATCTTTCATGTTAGGCAAGATTAGACTAAGTGAGCAGGGCTCCATGAAGTAGAATTTCTAGGGCCCCGCTCACTTAGTCTAATCTTGATGACTTGCCTAATGTGTAACACAGTACACTAACTAGGCGCTAGGCATAATAAAAAAATATATATCTTTCATCCAGCCCTGGGCAGCTGAGCCCTGTAGGCTTACCTCCTTATTTATTACTTTACTTTAGGCTAGCATTTATAGCAGCCACACAGACAGCCAACAGTCAAGTCCCACGTGAGGTAGGAGGGAGAAGGCAGGCAGGCCTGGAGAACAGGCGGGCGCAGCGTGACTACTATGTAACGTGCCTGCGTCGCCTGCTTCATTCATAAAGTCGGTGGCGTGCGCGTGACATAGTGAGTCACGCTGCGCTCGCCCGTCCTCCCGGCCCGCCTCCTGCCTGCGGCGCCTCCTCCCTGAGCTTCCTATCCAGACGGTACCCTACAGCAGTGAGCAGCGGCGACTCTAGGAGCAATATATAGGGGGGCACAGAAGATACACAGTCAAAAATGGGGGGGCACTAATAATTTTCACCAGTTAATCATACTACTGAAAAAAACAAAATAAGTATATATAAATAAGATAAAATACGAGATGCGGTATGCAGAGATACCTTTTTATTCAATTATTTATTTATTTTATTCATGCACCATACTGTACAGTATATACAGGATGTACAGGATTATAATATATGCTGTACAGCATGGTGTATGAACTATGCTGTATATTGGCATGGTGTATGGATTATATGTACATTGTATAGCATAGTGTATGGATTATACTGTATATTGTATGGCATAGTGCAAGGATTACTGTATACTGTACATAAAATGTATGGAGGTTACACCATGCCGGACAATATAACCTCTGTGCCATGCTGTACAATAAACAGTATAACCCCTACAAAGTGTAGAGGTATACTGAATATTGTTGAATTACTTGGCTTGGACCTCGGGGATCTCGGGGATCTCGGACACCACTTCGGCAACGTCTAAGAACTTGCCGTCCACTGGGCAGTATACTTTTTTGGTTCTTCCTCTTCGGACTCTGTACATGAGGTAACAAGGGGTAATATAACTAAGGGGTATCAGGGTACATTATTATACTGGGGTAATATAACTGAGGAGGGCTATCAGGGGACATTATACATGGGTAATATAAGTTATATTACCCTTGTATAATGTCCCTTGATAGGCCTCCTGAGTTATATTACCCCTGTATAATAATGTAACCTTATACCACTTAGTTATATAACCCGCCCTGTATAATTTACCCAGATTCCCCTCAGTTATATTATATAGCTGAGTGGTAGCAATTATACGGGAGAAATCTAACTGAGGAGGGCTATCAGGGGACAATATAACTAAGGTAATATAACTAAGGGGTATCAGGGTACATTATTATACAGGGGTAATATAACTCAGGACTAGGCCTATCAGACAGTATACAGTTATAATGACACCCACAGCAGCCTCCATTCCAATAATGTCCATAGTGATCCTTATTAAAAAATAATGTCCCCCACAGTGGCCCCCATTTTCATGTCCCCCACAATGGCCCCCATTTTCATGTCCTCCACAATGGCCCCCATTTTCATGTCCTCCACAGTGGCCCCCATTTTCATGTCCCCCACAGTGGCCCCCATTTTCATGGCCGCCACAGTGGCCCCCATTTTCATGTCCCCCACAGTGGCCCCCATTTTCATGTCCCCCACAGTGGCCCCCATTTTCATGTCCCCCACAGTGGCCCCCATTTTCATGTCCTCCACAGTGGCCCCCATTTTCATGTCCCCCACAGTGGCCCCCATTTTCATGTCCCCCACAGTGGCCCCCATTTTCATAGCAGATCAAATTATTCTGTTACGTTGCCTGGATAAATATCCGCAGGAGGTCCAAGGTGATGTGGGTACAATTCGCACTCAGTTCAAATGCGTTTTTGGTAGACTGCGTGTATTTCAGGTGACCACTCCAGAATCCATTTTCATGTCCCCCACAGTGGCCCCCATTTTCATGTCCCACTATACCCACAGTGGCCCCCATTTTCATGTCTCCCACAGTGGCCCACATTGTAATTAATGCCCTCCCACAGTGTCTCCCCATTGTAAAAAATGTGCAACCACATTGCACGTTCACGGTGAAGCACCCACTGTCCACATCAGGCTCTCACAGCAGGCTTCTTTCTCAGCACTGCTCTGGGCGGGCAGTAACAGGCAGGCAGTGCGGGCGGCGGCGCTCACTCACTGTACGTCACGCGCTGCGCCGCCTAGTGGGAGGAGCAGGCGCGTGATGTCAGTGAGTGCCGCCCGCACGTACCAGAGCTGAGTGACTGGTGAAGTACGGACATGGTAATTAAGAGAGGAGCGCAGCTCGCGGGGCAGGAGAGATCTGAGGGAGGGAGCCAGGGCGCAGGAGAGTCACAGAGGAATGGCGCCCACAGCAACAAGAGGGCACTGTATGCGGTGGCCCTGCCGGCGCTCCCTTCTGACAGCGCCCCGGGCAAGAAACGGCCCTGCCTACTTCATATGGTGGCCCTCTCTGGCATGTATGGCACGGGCCCTTTTGTTTATCATAACACACTGCTGGGCGGAAGTTTCCACCCGGCAGTGTGTTTGGTGACGTCACCGGCTCTGATGGGCGGGCTTTAGCGCTGCCCTAGATGTTTTCCTGGCTAGGGCAGCGCTAAATCCCACCCACCAATACCAGTGATGTCACCGGGCTTCCTGGTAGCCCCATGGAGAGCCTTTGCCTTTGCCCTGCACGATTTAGCGCAGGGCAAAGAAGAGTATTAAAGCATAAAGTCAGGGGGGCTGCCTGGGTGAAAATGGAGGAATGTCCAGGTTCAGCTCTGAACCCGGACAACCCCTTTAACAAGGGTGCATCCAGCCAGCACTTTCTGTCAGTGAGCTTATATCCACATGTTCCGATTTTCACAAAAATCAATATTTGTGAAAATCAAAACATGTGGATATAAGCTTGTTAGCTAACTGACAGGGAGTGCTGCCTGGAGGAACCCCTGTCAGTTAAAAGTACTCACAGGCTCTCCTCCACTTTATAAGCCTTCCTATTAAGGAAGGAAGCACTTCCTGAACTACAGCTTGGGCAGCATGGTGGGCCCCCAGTGGTTTACATCTTTGCAGATTGCAGCAAGTGATCATGGATATGTTCAGGGGGCGGGGCCCATGAAAACAGGGGGCAGGCCCCTCCACGCAGCTCATTGACCGCCACTTGCCTGCAGCTTAAGGAAAAAGTTTTAGTGACAGTGAGCTTTCAAACATGAAGGCTCACTTACTGTGCAGGTGTCCACCGAGGAATTCCCAGCCTCCCTGGTGGGCAAGTCCGAGCCTGCATGCAGCGCCAAACCATGACACTCCCACCACCATGCTTGACAGTAGACAAGACACAGTTGTCTTAGTACTCCTCATCTGGTTGCTAACACAAATGCTTGACACCATCTGAACAAAATATGTTTATCTTGGTCACAGGACATGGTTCCAATAATCCATGTCCTTAGTCTGCTTGTCTTCAGCAAACTTTTTGCGAGCTTTCTTGTATATCATCTTTAGAAGAGGCTTCCTTCTGGGACAACAGCCATGTAGACAAATTTGATTCAGTGTGCGTTGTATGGTATGAGCTTTAACAGGTTGACCCCCCAACCCGTCAACACCTGCACCAATGCTGGCAGCACTCATACTTCTATTCTGAAAAGACATCCCCTGGATAGGACGCTGAGCATGTGCACTCAACTTCTTTGGTCGATTATGGCGAGGCCTGTTCTGAGTGGAACCTGTCTTGTTAAACTGCTGTATGGTCTTGGCCATCGTGCTGCAGCTCAGTTTCAGGGTGTTGGCAATCTTCTTATAGCCTAGGCCATCTTTATGTAGAGCAAACATTATTATTTTTAGATCCTCCGAGAGTTCAGAGAGACTTTGCCATGAGGTGCCATATTGAACTTCCAGTAACCTGTATGAGAGAGTATGGGAGCCATAACACCAAATTTAAAACATCTGCTCCCCATTCACACCTGAGATCTTATAACACTAACGAGTCACATGACATTGGGGAGGGAAAAGGGCTAATTGGGCACAATTTGGCCATTTTCATTTAGGGGTGTACTCACCTTTGCCAGCAGTTTAGATATTAACGGTTGTGTGTTGATATATTTTGAGGGTACGCAAAATTTACACTGTTATACAAGCTGTGCACTGACTACAGTGCACTGAGTACAGTTTACATTGTAACAAAGTGTCATATATTCAGTGTTGTCCCATGAAAATACAAAATCACTTTTGTGAGATACTGTAGAATACATGGATTTGGATGTTTAAGGGCCAAGCCTGATGCTTAATATCACATTATCACTCACAGATAATGTGGTGAACTAACCTGTGTTTTGGGTTAGGCTACTTTCACACTAGCGTTCGATCGGATCCATTCAGACTGCATCAGGGCTGGACGGAAGTGTTCGGGTCCGCTCGTGAGCCCCTTCAAACGGAGCTCACGAGCGGACAGCCGAACGCTAGTGTGAAACTAGCCTTAGTCATCACTTACGGATGTAGCCAAGCTAAAATTGACTCGCATGTCAGTGTTATGTTGGTTAGGTTACTTTCACACTAGCGTTCGGGGCTCCGCTTGTGAGTTCCATTTGAAGGCTCTCACAAGCGGCCCTGAACGCTTCCGTCCAGCCCTAATGCATTCTGAGTGGATGCGGACACGCCTGTATCTATGGTATAAATGATTGACAGAGACAGACAAGGGGGTCGTCTTCTTTATTAATCTACTGGGGTGGTTGTTGCTGAAGATCATGGAAGAAACACATGGAGCCTTAAAAGAAGATTCCTACCCTTCAACAATGATACATTAATTACATTTATATTCTTTCATGGACAATAGACTAAAACTTTTCCTAAACTATTTTTGTAAGGCTACTTTCACACTAGCGTTTCACGGATCCGTTTGAAGGGCATTTCAAACGGATTCGTCAATAAACTGACTAAACGGAGCCAAACGGAAGCCATTCAGACGGATCCGTTTGTACGGATCCGTCTGTATTACGGATCCGTTTGTCACGTTGGTTTCCGTTTTGTCACCCGTTTAGCGGATCCGTTTTGGAAGGAAAAGCATCTCTAGGTTCCATCTTCATGTATTGAGATCTATAGGGTTGTAATGCTCCTATATTTCTCCAGGGCTATCTTGTTGAAGTTCCAAAGCTGGTCCGACTTTGATAATGGACCACACCTTTCGGACTCTTGTACATGATTACATGCACTTAAAGATGTATAGTGTTCGTTAGAGGGCCATATGACCCTGATCGTCAATGATCGTGCGTACAGGAGTGCAGAGCATCATGATGCTGACCATGTTGTGTCGCAAACTGGGCTATTGTCCTGCACTCATATGATCTATTAGTGCAAGACTATATCCCCGGGGGCAGCTCAACTTGCATAGGATGATTGTACACTATGATGCTGTGTACTCTCGTGTGCACGATCAATGCCACTACGGGACATATGGCCCGCTCACGGACCATATGTCTCTTGTGGCATACAGTCGTGTGCAAGAGGCCTTAAAGGGGTTTTCTCATCTCATACAATGGGGGCATACCACTTTAAGATATACCTACATTGTCTTATAGGCGCGGGTCCCACGGCTGGTACCCTCACATATATTGAGAACGAAGCCAAGAAAGTAGATGAGGTCGCACTGCGCTGCCGCCCTCCATTCATTTCTATGGTTGAGGCGGGGATTAGCGCTTGGCGGTAGACATACCATGGGAAATGTGTCCTACAGCAACAGTGCTCCCCGCTCCGTTCTCAATATAGGTGCGGGTCCTACCAATGTTACCCACACCTATCAGACAATGGGGGCATATTCAAGTGAAATCCCCCCATTGTCTATGTGAATACCCCTTTAAAAATTGTATGTCCCTTGCGTGTCTCTTGTGGTAATCACACTAGTTATATTAGCGTCATCGGGAAATCATTAAACGCTAAAATTACAATTTATTAATGAATTCCTGATGATGCTGACGGACCGTGACTCCCACAAGGGCTCATATGAAAGGGCACAAGATCGAACAACGAACAAGCATTTGCTTGTTCATGTGCCAATCATAGGGTCTACGATCAATAAAGTGCCAAAATTTAGCTCATTATTGATGGTCAGGTTTTAATGGATCTTTACGACATTGGCACTAATGCTGTTTTGATATAAAAACTACCAAGGGTGTTGTAATAAACGCACAGTAGTGAGACTAGGGTAGTTTTTATTTCAACACAGCTGTAGTGCCAAGGTTCCCTGTACAGGACAATAAAAACACAGACACAGTGCAGTAAAGTATAATTTATTTTTTATTTTTTTACTGTAAATAAATATAAACTTTTTTTATTTTTTTATAAATTTTCATAACTGGTAGGGGAGGTGGACTGTCGTGGACTTAATGCGCTGGGGCTGGCAATGGTAGCCCCCCTGTCCTGGCTATCCACTGAGGTTAAACTACGGGCCACAGGAAAGGATGCAGGGCGTAACTACCCATGACCCGTTCTCTACCATGATCTTAAACTCATTCAACTGCTCGGGCATCATTGAGTCCATCAAACCGATCATGTTTAGCCCATAATGGTAGTTTGGGCTGCGTTGATACGCCGACTCCGCCCCCTCCCAGCGGCGAATCAAGTCAGCACCAAACTCCATCTGATGTTGGGCAAAACCTTCTAGAGCGTCGGAAACGACCTCTACAAGGTTTGCATAATTGGCTCGACTTGGCCTACCGGATCTCTGCCCGCTCACCAGGGCTCTCAAATTTTGACGGAAACCTAAGAGCCTCTGTTGAGCGGAAGGACCCGGTAGGGGACCCAGATTATCCTGAGCCGATGCATGAGGGACAGAAGGGCTGGCGCTGGCGATCTGTTCCTGTTCCGCCTCAGGAGGTTGGTCAGGCTCCCGAGTGCTGCTGGCACTTCTGTAGAAAAAAAAAAGGAAAGTTAGGAATTGTTCTTTAAATAAAACATCCATGTTCTATGCTATGTCTACCGTATACCATAGGGGGCTGGCCAAAACAGGGGAGCCAAACGCTCCGCTGTCTCAGACAGCCCCTTACACTCAGACGGAGAGAACAGTTGTCCATCTGACTGTAGGGGGCTGGCCAAAACAGGGGAGCCAAACGCTCCGCTGTCTCAGACAGCCCCTTACACTCAGAGGGAGAGAACAGTTGTCCATCTGACTGTGGGGGGCTGGCCAAAACAGGGGAGCCAAACGCTCCGCTGTCTCAGACAGCCCCTTACACTCAGACGGAGAGAACAGTTGTCCATCTGACTGTAGGGGGCTGGCCAAAACAGGGGAGCCAAACGCTCCGCTGTCTCAGACAGCCCCTTACACTCAGACGGAGAGAACAGTTGTCCATCTGACTGTGGGGGGCTGGCCAAAACAGGGGAACCAAACGCTCCGCTGTCTCAGACAGCCCCTTTACAATTTATTTTTTAAACAGTTGTTATAAATATTTATCTTTTTGGTGCCATTGCCTTTCGTAGGAACCCCAGGGCCGCCGTATGGATGTATGTGGTCCCTGAGGTTCCTCCGGAGCCACTCGGGGCCTGAACCTCCTTGTTGTAATCCCTCCTGAAGCGGTCCCGGATAGATCGCCAACGCGTTATAACCAGTTTGACTATCGAAAAAAACAATAAAAACTAAAATCAGCATGATGAAAGGATCAGCATGATTAAAATACATATTGTTTTACTTACCATATTTCTCCTGAGCCGCCGCATCTAGATCCCCCCAGGTCTCAAAAACTTCAGCAGAGATGTCCCTCCAGAGCCGCTGGGTACGGCGATGATCGGCGTGGTGGCGGTCGGAGTGGTCCCATAATGCTGGACGCGCCTCCACCAGTTGGATGAGGAGCAGGTTATCTATGCTCAGAACCCCGAACTCCTCATCTTCCCTGGTGGAGCCTAGGGAACCCTGAAAAAAAGGGAAATAAAATATTTAATGTAAATCCTAATACAAAATGCTAATTAAAACTACTAAATTCAATACTTACACGTCTACGACCGCCACGCTCATTCCCGCGGACTCTGGAGGCGACTGGGGATCCTCGCTGGCGGCTCTAGGTGCAGATTGCTAATACAAATAAACATTTTTTAGAAGACTGTACTTAAATAAAAATACTTTTTACGAAATCTATTTATATATATACATATATATATATATATATATATATACAGGTCCTTCTCAAAAAATTTGCATATTGTGATAAAGTTCATTATTTTCTGTAATGTACTGATAAACATTAGACTTTCATATATTTTAGATTCATTACACACCAACTGAAGTAGTTCAAGCCTTTTATTGTTTTAATATTGAAGATTTTGTCATACAGCTCATGAAAACCCAAAATTCCTATCTAAAAAAATTAGCATATCATGAAAAGGTTCTCTAAACGAGCTATTAACCTAATCAGCTGAATCAACTAATTAACTCTAAACACCTGCAAAAGATTCCTGAGGCTTTTAAAAACTCCCAGCCTGGTTCATTACTCAAAACCGCAATCATGGGTAAGACTGCTGACCTGACTGCTGTCCAGAAGGCCATCATTGACACCCTCAAGCAAGAGGGTAAGACACAGAAAGAAATTTCTGAACGAATAAGCTGTTCCCAGAGTGCTGTATCAAGGCACCTCAGTGGGAAGTCTGTGGGAAGGAAAAAGTGTGGCAGAAAACGCTGCACAACGAGAAGAGGTGACCAGACCCTGAGGAAGGTGTGGAGAAGGACAGATTCCAGACCTTGGGGGACCTGTGGAAGCAGTGGACTGAGTCTGGAGTAGAAACATCCAGAGCCACCGTGTACAGGCGTGTGCAGGAAATGGGCTACAGGTGCCGCATTCCCCAGGTCAAGCCACTTTTGAACCAGAAACAGCGGCAGAAGCGCCTGACCTAGGCTACAGAGAAGCAGCACTGGACTGTTGCTCAGTGGTCCAAAGTACTTTTTTCGGATGAAAGCAAATTTTGCATATCATTCGGAAATCAAGGTGCCAGAGTCTAGAGGAAGACTGGGAAGAGGGAAATGCCAAAATGCCTGAAGTCCAGTGTCAAGTACCCAGAGTCAGTGATGGTCTGGGGTGCCATGTCAGCTGCTGGTGTTGGTCCACTGTGTTTTATCAAGGGCAGGGTCAATGCAGCTAGCTATCAGGAGATTTTGGAGCACTTCATGCTTCCATCTGCTGAAAAGCTTTATGGAGATGAAGATTTCATTTTTCAGCACGACCTGGCACCTGCTCACAGTGCCAAAACCACTGGTAAATGGTTTACTGACCATGGTATTACTGTGCTCAATTGGCCTGCCAACTTTCCTGACCTGAACCCCATAGAGAATCTGTGGGATATTGGGA
Organism: Bufo gargarizans; assembly: GCF_014858855.1. Classification (NCBI taxonomy): domain Eukaryota; kingdom Metazoa; phylum Chordata; class Amphibia; order Anura; family Bufonidae; genus Bufo; species Bufo gargarizans. The sequence continues at coordinate 163,049,677 of NC_058080.1, forward strand.
AGAGAAAGTTGAGAGACGCAAGACCCAACACTCTGGATGAGCTTAAGGCCGCTATCAAAGCATCCTGGGCCTCCATAACACCTCAGCAGTGCCACAGGCTGATTGCCTCCATGCCACGCCGCATTGAAGCAGTCATTTCTGCAAAAGGATTCCCGACCAAGTATTGAGTGCATAACTGAACATAATTATTTGAAGGTTGACTTTTTTTTGCATTAAAAACACTTTTCTTTTATTGGTCGGATGAAATATGCTAATTTTTTTAGATAGGAAATTTGTATTTTCATGAGCTGTATGCCAAAATCATCAATATTAAAACAATAAAAGGCTTGAACTACTTCAGTTGGTGTGTAATGAATCTAAAATATATGAAAGTGTAATGTTTATCAGTACATTACAGAAAATAATGAACTTTATCACAATATGCAAATTTTTTGAGAAGGACCTGTACATACTTACTTCTTGACAGCCCCGGTCCGGGCTTGGTCCACCTCCCCTGGATGCTGGTGATGCTGCAGGTGAGCTGGCCCCGGCAGCGCCGCCCACTTCGGGAGAGCCCTCCGCAGATGTTGAAGACGAAATCTATAATAAGAGCACATACTGATTAATGCAACGAATCAAACAGTAAAAACTCCAATTGTTGATTTTATACTTACCGGCCACTGAATATGGCGGCGCCTTCTGGGTAGGTTACTCCAGTCGATTGCCTTCTTTGTTGACATCTGTACGCAACAGAATACCAGACAAAATGCAGATAACGTTAAAGGAACTTGTAGAGCACTATTTCCTCATATAGCAACAATTATTTTTATTTTTTTTAATACTTACTTTTAAAAATATAGATCTGGGCTTCCCCACCGCAGATGTCTCTTTCAATTATATAATTTTTTTTGGAATGACCCTAAAAATAAAATGATTAAAAAAATGTATCCGACAGGAGCCATATTCCCCCAAGTGCCATAAACACCCCCAGAGACAGCAGCCCCGCATAGTGCCAGCAGCCCCCCACAATGACATCAGGCCCCCAGTTCCAAGCAACTTTCCCACAGTGCCCTCAGCACCACCAATGCCAGCAGCCCCCAAAGTTCCAGCAACAAACACCCCCACAGTGCCAGCACCAAACAAAGTTCTAGCCACAAACACCCCCGCAGTGCCAGAAGCACCGCACAGTTCCAGCCACAAACACCCCTGCAATGCCAGCAGCAAACAAAGTTCTAGCCACAAACACCCCTGCAGTTCCAGAAGCACCGCACAGTTCCAGCCACAAACACCCCCGCAGTGCCAGCAGCAAACAAAGTTCTAGCCACAAACACCCCCGCAGTGCCAGAAGCACCGCACAGTTCCAGCCATAAACACCCCTGCAATGCCAGCAGCAAACAAAGTTCTAGCTACAAACACCCCTGCAGTTCCAGAAGCACCGCACAGTTCCAGCCACAAACACCCCTGCAGTTCCAGAAGCACCGCACAGTTCCAGCCACAAACACCCCCGCAGTGCCAGCAGCAAACAAAGTTATAGCCACAAACACCCCCGCAGTGCCAGAAGCACCGCACAGTTCCAGCCACAAACACCCCTGCAATGCCAGCAGCAAACAAAGTTCTAGCCTCAAACACCCCTGCAGTTCCAGAAGCACCGCACAGTTCCAGCCACAAACACCCCCGCAGTGCCAGCAGCAAACAAAGTTCTAGCCACAAACACCCCCGCAGTGCCAGAAGCACCGCACAGTTCCAGCCATAAACACCCCTGCAATGCCAGCAGCAAACAAAGTTCTAGCTACAAACACCCCTGCAGTTCCAGAAGCACCGCACAGTTCCAGCCACAAACACCCCTGCAGTTCCAGAAGCACCGCACAGTTCCAGCCACAAACACCCCCACAGTGCCAGCAGCAAACAAAGTTCTAGCCACAAACACCCCCGCAGTGCCAGAAGCACCGCACAGTTCCAGCCACAAACACCCCTGCAATGCCAGCAGCAAACAAAGTTCTAGCCACAAACACCCCTGCAGTTCCAGAAGCACCGCACAGTTCCAGACACAAACACCCCTGCAATGCCAGCAAACCGCACAGTTCCAGCCACAAACACCCCCGCAGTGCCAGCAGCAACCACAGTTCCAGCCACAAACACCCCTGCAGTGCCAGAAGCACCGCACAGTTCCAGCCACAAACACCCCCGCAGTGCCAGCAGCAACCACAGTTCCAGCCACAAACACCCCCGCAGTGCCAGCAGCAACCACAGTTCCAGCCACACACGCCCCCCCCAGTGCCAGAAGCCCCCCCATAAAGGCAGCCCACACCACCAGTGCCAGCGGCTCCCACTGTTCCAGACACACACACCCCTTCCCAAGGGCCAGCAGCCCCCCCACCCTAGAAATAGAGAGATAGATAAATAGATAGATGGATAGATAGTAAAAAAAGAAAGATAGACAAACAGACAAAACTTTATATACTTACCAGTCTCACCAAGTCGATGATCCAAAATGGCCGACGATGAGGGGGAGGGACAGGAGGTTACTGGGTATGCGCAGAAACACGGATCCGTGTCAAAGCGGAGCCAGGACAGACGGATCCGTCCCCATTGACTTCCATTGTAACTATGAATGGATCCGCACGCCTCCGCATGGCCAGGCGGACACCAAAACGCTGCAAGCTGCGTTCGGGTGGCCGCCTGCTGAGCAGAACGGAGGCCAAACGCTGCCAGACTGATGCATTCTGAGCGGATCCTTATCCATTCAGAATGCATTGGGGCAGTACGGATCCGTTCGGGGCCGCTTGTGAGAGCCTTTGAACGGAACTCACAAGCGGAGCCCCGAATGCAAGTGTGAAAGTAGCCTAAGTTATCAACTTTCATGAATAACATTATTCATTTTTTATATAACTATTGTTGAATCCTGATGATGAGTCCTCCTAGTGTTCCTTACTCCAGATAACGCAAACAATATAGTTGGAGAGGATTACCAAACCAGTTTTATATTTTTCATATATACACATTTATTTTTAGATTTGGTGATATATTACTGCTTGATTGATTTTTCATTGTCCCTGCCTGTTGCAACAATGATTGGCTTCTCCAAGCTGTTTACCAGCCTGGGAGCCAATCAGGACAAGCCCTTCCCCCCACACCCTCTCTGGGTCATGTGAGCACCCTTTTTATTCCTCCCTAGTGCTTTTTTCCTTATGACATGTGCAGTTAAGTGACATTACGCTCCTTTTTACTGGATTTGTCCAAAACAAACCTGAAACGGTTTGGGTTTGTCTGTCATCCGAAAAATTGCAAAGTTCGGACCAAACCTTGTGCAATATGTACATCTTTAGAACAGACAATGGTTGTGTACCACTGTGCCAACTAACTGGTTTGATGTTGGGCTAGACCTGAGGGTGTTTTCCTTGTAGTCCCCTGGATTTCACCCTTTATCTCCCTCTGGTCTTCACTGCAGGGGAGCCACCAGGCCTCTACCTCTTGGAATAGACTCTGCATAGTTAGCATCTGGCACACTGAGTCAGAACCAACAGTGCAAGGCACCGAAAGCACAGGTAAGATCATGGACAGAACAAGGCAAGTACTGACAGGCAGAACACAAGCAAGTTCAAGGCAAACTACAGGCAGAACCAGACTGCAGATGAACAGGCAGAGAACATGCAAAATCCACAGAACCAACTTCAAGAAAAAAAGTTCAGACATAGCAGATGCATGTGCAGAAACTTATCAAGATGGAAAAGGCACAGGGTTCTAGAAAACCGTTCAGACACAGCAGGTAAATAAGCAGGAACTTGGTAAGGCAGATCAGACAAAAACTAGAACTTGGGAGTTATGCAATACTGAACTGAGGAGAGATACAAGAATATTGCCACTAATTCACAACCACAAAATAACCAAGGCCAGGACACGCAAAACAGTGCAACATAAGCTTTCATAGAAACAGTATTATATTTTTAGTGAACAACCCCTTTAACTATTCTTTTTGCACAAATTATTAAAATATAAAACCATGTAAACTGCTATATGACCAGAATTTTATTTTGTTTTTGTAAGAAAATTGTGCCAGCACAGTTACATGGAGAATGCCAAGCAAAGGTCATATTCCCATTACTGACTGACGAACCCTAACCACCTTTGCTGTATTTCTCACTTCACTTATATAATAAAAAATAAATCATTTTACTTTGGAGAGTGCTGTCATTTTATCTTTATTGGAACATGTAACCATGAATGGTACTCTGGTGCATGCTTTTGATGTTATTGGCCGGAATAGAGTAAAACATTTTGACTAAAATGACAATTAATGATAGTAATTAGAAAATGTCTTAACGTCCACAGATGTGGAAACTTACACGTGAACATTTTGGCCCTAATTTGTGGGATTTTAAGTGATGAACAACCTACCACAACATGAGACAAGGCAAATGCTCTCTTTCCCATTTTTTTTCTTTCTATAATATTATCTTACTATTTATAGGATGTCAAGGTTGAAAGCACTGAAAAAAAAAAAAAAAAAAAGTATTTTATGATTTGATGTAGTCTCCATTTATTTTCCACTTTATTTATTTGCCATGGATTCCAAGGTTACATCAAATTCACGATAATAAGTGACTTTTAATGGCACACCATCAGATAACAAATCTCAATAATATAATACAAATAACAATAATATAATATGCAAAATATAAAACCATACAAACGTTTTAGCTTCATTTCAATTTGTTCTATAAGTTAATAGTAGATGTGGCAAAAGGAAAGTTTGTAAGATATCTTATTACATAAAAAAAAGTTTCTTTCTTCACTTTTCATTTCACTGATAATACTCATCTTCAATGAGACAGAGATGAAAAGGGATTATCGGATCACTGAGAGATCAGATTACAGTTGTTACCCATAGAAGTCTATGGCAATGGAAGGTAAAAGGAGGAAGAGCTAGCTACAGAGAAAGCAAAAAGCAAAGGTATAGACACAAAGAGAAGATGTTTATGCTTCTAGTAAGCTTCTAGTAGGTGTTTCTACTGCTCCCCCCCCCCCCAGTGTGCAAGTACAGTCACTGTATACAGTACTGTGCAAAGGTTAAAGCCAGGTGTGGAAAAATGCTGCAAAAGTAAGAATGCATTCAAAAATAGAAGTGTTAATAGTTTGAATTTAAATTTATTCTGCAGCAGAAACCATCCCAAACATACACCCAATGCAATTAAGAATTTCAGTGTAAAGAAGAAATGAAAGTTGTAGAAATGATTATATGAGCCTCCAAAGAACTCTTATCTCAGCCAAGTCTGTCTGGGATTATATGAAGAGACAGAAGAATTTGAGCAAGCTTTCATCCACAGAAGATCTGTGGTTAGTTCTCCAAAATGTTTGGAACAACCTCCCTGCTAAGTTCCTTCAAAAACTATGTCCAAGTGTACTTAGAAGAATCAATGCTGTTTTAAAGACAGTTCACAACAAATATTGATTTGATTTAGGTTTCTCTTGTTCATTCACTTTGCATATTGTTAATTGATAAAAAATAAACAACACTTTTTGAAAGGATTCTTACTTTGCTACGTTTCCCCCACTCCTGCTTGAAACGTTTGCACAGTACTGTATATTTGGCCCTCTAGAGTACGATAGAGTCTGTTTTTAAAGGATATGTCAGGAGTAGAGTTGAGCGAACACCTGGATGTTCGGGTTCGAGAAGTTCGGCCGAACTTCCCGGAAATATTCGGGTTCGGGATCCGAACCCGACCCGAACTTCGTCCCGAACCCCATTGAAATCAATGGGGACCCGAACTTTTCGGCACTAAAAAGGCTGTAAAACAGCCCAGGAAAGAGCTAGAGGGCTGCAAAAGGCAGCAACATGTAGGTAAATCCCCTGCAAACAAATGTGGATAAGGAAATGAATAAAAATAAAAATAAAATAAATAAAAATTAACCAATATCAATTGGAGAGAGGTCCCATAGCAGAGAATCTGGCTTCACGTCACCCACCACTGTAACAGTCCATTGTCATATATTTAGGCCCCGGCACCCAGGCAGAGGAGAGAGGTCCCATAACAGAGAATCTGGCTTCATGTCAGCAGAGAATCAGTCTTCATGTCATAGCAGAGAATCATGCTTCACGTCACCCAACACTGGAACAGTCCATTGTCAGATATTTAGGCCCAGGCACCCAGGCAGAGGAGAGAGGTCCCGTAACAGAGAATCTGGCTTCATGTCAGCAGAGAATCAGTCTTCATAGCATAGCAGAGAATCATGCTTCACGTCACCCAACACTGGAACAGTCCATTGTCAGATATTTAGACCCAGGCACCCAGGCAGAGGAGAGAGGTCCCGTAACAGAGAATCTGGCTTCATGTCAGCAGAGAATCAGTCTTCATATCATAGCAGAGAATCATGCTTCACGTCACCCAACACTGGAACAGTCCATTGTCAGATATTTAGGCCCAGGCACCCAGGCAGAGGAGAGAGGTCCCGTAACAGAGAATCTGGCTTCATGTCAGCAGAGAATCAGTCTTCATGTCATAGCAGAGAATCATGCTTCACGTCACCCAACATTGGAACAGTCCATTGTCATATATTTAGGCCCCGGCACCCAGACAGAGGAGAGGTTCATTCAACTTTGGGTTGCCCCGCAATATAATGGTAAAATGAAAATAAAAAAAAGATTAAATGAGGAAGTGCCCTGGAGTACAATAATATATGGTTAAGGGGAGGTAGTTAATGTCTAATCTGCACAAGGGATGGACAGATCCTGTGGGATCCATGCCTGGTTAATTTTTATGAACGTCAGCTTGTCCACATTGGCTGTAGACAGGCGGCTGCGTTTGTCTGTAATGACGCCCCCTGCTGTGCTGAATACACGTTCAGACAAAATGCTGGCCGCCGGGCAGGCCAGCACCTCCAAGGCATAAAAGGCTAGCTCTGGCCACGTGGACAATTTAGAGACCCAAAAGTTTAATGGGGCCGAACCATCAGTCAGTACGTGGAGGGGTGTGCACACGTACTGTTCCACCATGTTAGTGAAATGTTGCCTCCTGCTAACACGTTGCGTATCAGGTGGTGGTGCAGTTAGCTGTGACGTGTTGACAAAACTTTTCCACATCTCTGCCATGCTAACCCTGCCCTCAGAGGAGCTGGCCGAGACATAGCTGCGTTGGCGACCTCTTGCTCCTCCTCTGCCTTGGCCTTGGGCTTCCACTTGTTCCCCTGTGACATTTGGGAATGCTCTCAGTAGCGCGTCTACCAACGTGCACTTGTACTCGCGCATCTTCCTATCACGCTCCAGTGCAGGAAGTAAGGTGGGCAAATTGTCTTTGTACCGTGGATCCAGCAGGGTGGCAACCCAGTAGTCCGCACACGTTATAATGTGGGCAACTCTGCTGTCGTTGCACAGGCACTGCAGCATGTAGTCGCTCATGTGTGCCAGGCTGCCCAGAGGTAAGGACAAGCTGTCCTCTGTGGGAGGCGTATCGTCATCGTCCTGCGTTTCCCCCCAGCCACGCACCAGTGATGGGCCCGAGCTGTATTGGGTGCCACCTCGCTGTGACCATGCTTCATCCTCATCCTCCTCCACCTCCTCCTCATCCTCGTCGTCCTCGTCCTCCAGTAGTGGGCCCTGGCTGGCCACATTTGTACCTGGCCTCTGCTGTTGCAAAAAAACTCCCTCTGAGTCACTTTGAAGAGACTGGCCTGAAAGTGCTAAAAATGACCCCTCTTCCTCCTCCTCCTGGGCCACCTCCTCTTCCATCATCGCCCTAAGTGTTTTCTCAAGGAGACATAGAAGTGGTATTGTAACGCTAATAACGACATCATCGCCACTGGCCATGTTGGTGGAGTACTCGAAACAGCGCAACAGGGCACACAGGTCTTGCATGGAGGCCCAGTCATTGGTGGTGAAGTGGTGCTGTTCCGCAGTGCGACTGACCCGTGCGTGCTGCAGCTGAAACTCCACTATGGCCTGCTGCTGCTCGCACAGTCTGTCCAGCATGTGCAAGGTGGAGTTCCACCTGGTGGGCACGTCGCATATGAGGCGGTGAGCGGGAAGGCCGAAGTTACGCTGTAGCGCAGTCAGGCGAGCAGCGGCAGGATGTGAACGCCGGAAGCGTGAACAGACGGCCCGCACTTTATGCAGCAGCTCTGACATGTCGGGGTAGTTGTGAATGAACTTCTGCACCACCAAATTCAGCACATGCGCCAGGCAAGGGATGTGCGTCAAACCGGCTAGTCCCAAAGCTGCAACGAGATTTCACCCATTATCGCACACCACCAGGCCGGACTTGAGGCTCACCGGCAGCAACCACTCGTCGGTCTGTTGTTCTATACCCCGCCACAACTCCTGTGCGGTGTGGGGCCTGTCCCCCAAACATATGAGTTTCAGAATGGCCTGCTGACGTTTACCCCGGGCTGTGCTGAAGTTGGTGGTGAAGGTGTGTGGCTGACTGGATGAGCAGGTGGAAGAAGAGGAGGAGGAAGCTGAGTAGGAGGAGGAAGCAACAGGAGGCAAATAATGTTGCCCTGCGATCCTTGGCAGCGGAAGGACGTGCGCCAAACAGCTCTCCGCCTGGGGCCCAGCCGCCACTACATTTACCCAGTGTGCAGTTAGGGAGATATCGCGTCCCTGGCCGTGCTTACTGGTCCACGTATCTAGGGTTAGGTGGACCTTGCCACAGATGGCGTGGCGCAGTGCACACTTGATTTTATCGGATACTTGGTTGTGCAGGGAAGGCATGGCTCTCTTGGAGAAGTAGTGCCGGCTGAGAACAACATACTGTGGGACAGCAAGCGACATGAGCTGTTTGAAGCTGTCTGTGTCCACCAGCCTAAATGACAGCATTTCATAGGCCAGTAGTTTAGAAATGCTAACCCGGCTAGTTGGTCTTATATAGACTGCAAAAGGGGGGTGAAATTCAATCGGAAAAGAGAGGATGGGTCTGGGCCAATCTTAACCCAATTAAAGGGGGAGTTTTCCCTTAATGATTTCCTAATTGAATTTGAGAGGTCTATTGCGATAATATGGGATTTGCTCATATTAATTTTGAAGTTCGAATAAGAACTGAATTGTTCTAAAATCTTATAGATCAAAGGTAGAGCTTTAGTAGGGTTGGTATTCATTATTAACAGGTCGTCCACGAAAGCGGCTACCTTGTGTTCATGTTGATTTATCTTAATACCTACTATCTCATTCTCCAATCTAATAGCCTGGAGCAGTGTCTCCATCACAAGAACAAATAGTAGAGGTGAGAGCGGGCATCCCTGTCAGGTGCCATTCCTGATGGCGTTAATATATTGGTCCGGGAATTGAAATGTTTTAAGGACTTCGCCCATGTATTCCCAGCTAACTCTATCGAAGGCTTTTTCTGCGTCCGTGCTAAGGAGGACTAGAGACTGTCTAAGCTTCTTTGTAATGTAAATAGCGTTTAACACCTTGGCGGTATTATCTCTGCCCTCCCTACCACGGACAAAGCCCACTTGATCTTCCTTGATTAGAGAAGGCAAGAATATGATAAGCGGGTCGCTAACATCTTGGCTAATAATTTCAGATCTAGATTTAACAGTGATATTGGGCGGTAGTTAGAGCATTGGGAACTATCTTTCCCTTCTTTCGGGATCAGAGTGATATGTGCTCTGGTCATATCAGTGGATAAAGGGACACCAGACAGGGAGCTATTAAATATTGAGAGAAGGTATGGGCTTAGTATATTATGGAATGTGCGATAGTATAAGGCAGGATAACCATCAGGTCCTGGACTTTTTCCATTAGGAAGTTGTTTGATCGCTGTCTCAAGTTCCAGCAGTGTAAATGGGGCTTGTAAAGTTTGGGTCTGTGAATCCGACAGAGATGGTAAGGCGAGGGACTTAAGGAAGGTGGTTACTGATTCCTTGGGGGATGAAGAGGAGAGATACCAGCATCTCTTTCTTCTTCTTTTATATTATACAGGGAGTAGTAGAACTTTTGAAATTGTTTGGCTATTTCTGGGGTGGTAGACACCTCCTCTTTGTTAGTGACTTTAATCTTGTGTATATAGTTAAGAGATTTCCTTTGCTTAATACGTTACATCATAAATTTAGAAGCTTTATCTCCATGCGCATAGTATTTGTATTGTGCATGGAGATAATACTTAGCAGAGGCAGTATTGAGCAGGTTTTTTAAAGTGTTCTTTAGTTCTGTGAGCTCCTTCAATTGGATTTCCAATAAGGAACTTTTGTGTATAGTTTCTAATCTATGGATCTGGGTTAGGAGTTCATGATGAATTGGCCTCTCATGTAGGCCTTGTGCGTGTCCCATAATATATGGGGAGATGTGTCAGGGAGAGAATTGAGGGAAAATAATTCCTCTAAAAGTTTTTGGGTAAACAATTTGTTCTCTTCTGAAGAGATCAGCTGCTCGTTAAGACGCCATCTAAGTGCTTTAGGTTCTAATGAAGGGGCTTGTATTGTAACAAACAGTGGTGCATAGTCAGATAAAAGTATATTACCTATGTATGCGTGCTTGCATAAGTGAAGATGTTCTTTTGACACAAATACATAATCAAGTCTTTGATATGAGTTGTGGGGGTGGGAGAAAAAGGTGTAGTCCTGCTTGGAAGGATTAAGGAGACGCCATACGTCATGAACAGCTCCCTGATGCAGTTTATTCCTAAGAAGTCTAAGTGCTCTTGAGGATAGGACCGATTTTTGGGTTGATGAATCCATAGAGGGGTTTAATGCTATGTTCAGATCACCGCCAAGCACCACCACACCCTCTCTAAATGATTCCAACCGGGTAAGTATTTCCATCAGCCAAGAGATCTGTTTGACATTTGGGGCGTAGACGTTTGCAAATGTATATATCTGATTAGCTATTTTACCCTTTAACAGTATATATCTACCATCAACGTCTTGAATATGTGAGATATATGAAAAAGGTAAACCCCTCTGGAAACCAACACTCACGCCTCTGGATGCCGCAGAATTCAAACCGCAATGATACCAATGTGGGTACACGGATCTAGATAGATCTGGGTATTTATTAAATTTGAAATGCGTCTCTTGAAGCATCAGAATTGAGCATTTTTCTTTTTTAGCTAGGTAGAATATCTGACTGCGTTTTGACGGGGTGTTAAAACCCTTGACATTGAAAGTGGCAATGCACAGGTCAGCCATCTAATGAATAAATGGCTGAGTGTGTACCGCTGTTACATTTCAGTGAAGGAAGTGAAGGTGCATTATGTTTGTACTTAACCATCCAGGGTGGAGTTATCAAGTTGCCGAGACGTTCCCCATCCATTTGGGAATATAAGGCTGACATCCTGTAATACCTGCCATAAAACCAACAGTAAAATAATAATAACAGTGAAAACAGTCTGGAATATTGATTAAGCCAGTATATCATAAACATTAGAGAAAAGGTACTCCAGTGGTAGAGTAAGGGGGAATTTCTGCACATTGTAATGTGACTTATTGTAGTACCCTCATAATATGTAGCATATAGGCACTTAGTGAAGGACATATACCAAAACCACTATATCATAACTCAGAGTTAGGGGTATATTACGAAGGGTTAAGACCCAGCACAGGGATAACTTTCTAAGGAAAACTTAAATTTAACGTCTACTCAGTGGATCCCCGAAAATCATGAGTACTTCTTCTAGGTTTGGAACCAAAAACCTTCAAGACTCATGAAGTGGGAGGCGTCTTGGAGTTGAGTGACGGCTTCTTCTGGATCTTTGGGGTTTGCCAGGATGAGGTGTCTCCCATGGATCCGCAGATGGGAGATCCGGAAGTGGCTTATTACCTTGAATAAGATCCCAGTTCTCTATCGGCAGATTATCAACTTGCAGAATATCTTATGCTTTAGGTAAGTCATTGTAAGAGGAGATGGATATGCGTTGGCCATTGTATAAAAAGGATAACCCAAAGGGGAATAGCCATTTGTATAAAATTTTCTTGCTGCGAGGCCAATCCGTAAGCGGTTTAAGTGCCCTTCTTTTTTTCAGAGTGGATTGGGCCAGACATTGGGCTGTCTTCTAGAGCAAGATGTTGGAGATGCCTTGCTTTGCTAAGAATTGCATCCTTCACTGGATAGTGCAGAAATTTGCATATGATGTCCCTAGGAGGATCCGCAGGTTGTGGCTTAGGATGCAGGGCTCTGTGTGCCCTCTCAATGTTAATTTCATGAGAGGAGTCCGGACCGAGTATTTGCAGGCATATGTTCATAATGGTTTCTGGTATTTCTGCAGGGCCTACAGACTCAGGTATGCCCCTGAAACGCAAATTATTGCGTCTGCTCCTATTTTCCTGGTCTTCCAGGAGCGTATATAATGAGTTCAGGTGCACTTGGTGCAGGGTCAGTGTGGAGGAGACTGCGTTCTGATGTGTTACGATAGCAGTCTGGTTATCCTCTAACGATTGCACCCTTCTTCCAATATGGCGCATGTCCTCCTTTATAGCGGTAAGGTCCGATCGGAGGGGCTCCAGAGCCTCTGATAAGGCATCCTTTAGGAAGGATCTGGAGATGGGGAGGGTGTCGGCCTCAGGGGAGACCTCCCTTACCTTCTCCGCTGCTGCTGAGTGTTTCGGAGCGCTGCCTGCAGCTCTTGGTGTTCCGGGCGCCATCTTGATTTCTTTGGCCACATGTAGTTGCGCTGCTTTCTTTATAAATTTCTCCATGGATTCGCCGCTTGTCGGTGCTTTGGCATGCCCTTGAGCTTCTGTAGGCTTGGATCCTCCGATCTTGACCATTATATCAAATAAGTGTCGCTTAATTAAAGCTTTGAGGGATACTATAGCAGCGGAGCTTCACTTCATGCTGCCATACAGCTCCGATGCAGGCTCCGCCCCCTCGACTTCCTTGTTTTTAAGGTGTTTACTCCACTGCAGTTAATGCTTTGCATGCAGGTGCCTGGTCATGCAGGTTGTGCTAAGGTTCAGAACGTTAATGTCTCGCTTCAGGCTCTGATGGCACAGCGTGCAAACCACTCGGATCTTGTCGTCAGCACATTGTTTGAAGAAGTGCCATGCCAGGGAACTCCTTGAAGCTGCCTTTGGGGTGCTCGGTCCCAGATGGCGGCGGTCAGTAGCAGGCGGAGTCTCTTGGCGGCGGGTGTTCTGCTTTTACCCACTGTTCCCTCTTTTGCTACGCTGTTGGCTCGGTCTCACCACTGCCTCTTCCTCCGAACTGTGAAAGTCAGTGGCACGACCTTCATTCCATGTGGGGTCTAGGACCTCATCGTCCCCTGCATCGTCTTCCACCCAGTCTTGATCCCTGACCTCCTGTTCAGTCTGCACACTGCAGAAAGACGCAGCAGTTGGCACCTGTGTTTCGTCATCATCAGAGATGTGCTGAGGTGGTATTCCCATTTCCTCATCATCAGGAAGCATAAGTGGTTGTGCGTCAGTGCATGCTATGTCTTCCACTGCTGGGGAAGGGCTAGGTAGATGCCCTTGGGAAACCCTGCCAGCGGAGTCTTCAAACAGCATAAGAGACTGCTGCATAACTTGAAGCTCAAACAGTTTCCCTGGTATGCATGGGGTGATGTGACAGACTGATGGGCTTGGTTTTCAGGCGCCATCTGTGCTCTTTCTGCAGAAGACTGGGTGGGAGATAATGTGAACGTGCTGGATCCTCTGTCGGCCACCCAATTGACTAATGCCTGTACCTGCTCAGGACTTACCATCCTTAGAACGGCATTGGGCCCCACCAAATATCGCTGTAAATTCTGGCGGCTACTGGGACCTGAGGTAGTTAGTACACTAGGATGTGTGGCTGTGGCAGAACGGCCACGTCCTCTCCCAGCACCAGAGGGTCCAGTAACACCACCACGACCATGTCCGAGTCCCTTACTAGATGTTTTCCTCATTGTCACCGTTCACCACAATAAGAAAAATATTATTTGGCCCAATGTATTGAATTCAAATTCAGGCCTTTTTTTACAGACACCTAACACTATCTGGCTATCTATTTAGGTACTGTATTACACTAATAAAGGCACAGCAGTAACGACAGATTTAGCTTAATATAAATTTGAGGCCTAGTATTTAGGCGCTAGATGATAGGTATACGTTTACGGACAGAATTAGACTTGGAAATGCACGGTAGCGTGTGAAGTTATTGAGAATGACCCTATCTGCACCTTGAATCTAATATACCCTTTTAGGGATAGATTTAAAGTTGGCTTGATACAGCAGAAACCACTAATTTAGACAATTCCTAAGTTGGGAATTGTATTTCAACCCAGAACAAAAACTGTGCTTTGACGGACACTAAATAACTTGACCAGCCACAGCAATAACCACAGATTTAGATGAATATAAATTTGAGCCCTATTATATAGGCGCTGGGTGACAGGTATACGTTTACAGACAGAATTAGACTTGGAATTGCACAGTAGCGTGTGTGTGAAGTTATTGAGAATGACCCTATCTGCACCTTGAATCTAATATACCCTTTTAGGGATAGATTTAAAGTAGCCCTGATACAGCAGAAACCACTAATTTAGAGAATTGCTAAGTTGGGAATTGTATTTCAACCCAGAACAAAAACTGTGCTTTGACGGACACTAAATAACTTGACCAGCCACAGCAATAACCACAGATTTAGATGAATATAAATTTGAAGCCTATTATTTAGGCGCTGGGTGACAGGTATATGTTTACAGACAGAATTTGACTTGGAAATACACAGTAGCGTGTGTGAAGTTATTGAGAATGACCCTATCTGCACCTTGAATCTAATATACCCTTTTAGGGATAGATTTAAAGTAGGCCTGATACAGCAGAAACCACTAATTTAGAGAATTGCTAAGTTGGGAATTGTATTTCAACCCAGAACAAAAACTGTGCTTTGACGACACTAAATAACTTGACCAGCCACAGCAATAACCACAGATTTAGATGAATAAAAATTTGAAGCCTATTATTTAGGCGCTGGGCGACAGGTATACGTTTACAGACAGAATTCGACTTGGAATTGCACAGTAACGTGTGTGTGAAGTTATTGAGAATGACCCTATCTGCACCTTGAATCTAATATACCCTTTTAGGGATAGATTTAAAGTTGGCTTGATACAGCAGAAACCACTAATTTAGACAATTCCTAAGTTGGGAATTGTATTTCAACCCAGAACAAAAGCTGTGCTTTAACGGACACCAAATAACTTGACCAGCCACAGCAATAAACACAGATTTAGCTGAATATAAATTGTAGGCCTAGTATTTAGGCCCTGGATGACAGGTATATGTTTACGGACAGAATTAGACTTGGGAATGCACGATAGCGTGTGAAGTTATTGAGGATGACCCTATCCGCACCTTCAATCTAATATACCCTTTTATGGATAGATTTAAACTTGGCCTGATACAGCAGAAACTACTGATTTAGGGAATTGCTAAGTTGGGAATTGTATTTCAACCCAGAACAAAAGCTGTGCTTCGGCGGACACCAAATAACTTGACCAGCCACAGCAATAATGACAGATTTAGCTGAATATAAATTGTAGGCCTATTATTTAGGCCCTTGATGACAGGTATACGTTTACGGACAGAATTAGACTTTGAAATGCACGGTAGCGTGTGAAGTTATTGAGGATGACCCTATCCGCACCTTCAATCTAATATACCCTTTTATGGATAGATTTAAACTTGGCCTGATACAGCAGAAACCACTGATTTAGGGAATTGCTAAGTTGGGAATTGTATTTCAACTCAGAACAAAAACTGTGCTTTGGCGGACACTAAATGAATTGACCAGCCACAGCAATAAACACAGATTTAGCTGAATATAACTTTTAGGCCTAGTATTTAGGCGCTGGATAACAGGTATACGTTTATGGACAGAATTAGACTTGGAAATGCACGGTAGCGTGTGAAGTTATTGTGGATGACCCTATCAGCACCTTCAATCTAATATACCCTTTTATGGATAGATTTAAACTTGGCCTGATACAGCAGAAACCACTGATTTAGGGAATTGCTAAGTTGGGAATTGTATTTCAACCCAGAACAAAAATTGTGCTTTGGCGGACACTAAATGAATTGACCAGCCACAGCAATAAACACAGATTTAGCTGAATATAAATTTTAGGACTATTATTTAGGCGCTGGATGACAGGTATACGTTTACGGACAGAATTAGACTTGGAAATGCACGGTAGCGTGTGAAGTTATTGAGGATGACCCTATCAGCACCTTCAATCTAATATACACTTTTATGTATCGATTTAAAGTTGGCCTGATACAGCAGAAACCACTGATTTAGGGAATTGCTAAGTTGGGAATTGTATTTCAACCCAGAACAAAAATATATCCTTTGCCAGACAGCAGACGGTATTACAATTGGCTAGCCACAGCTGAAACACCAGATTTAGGGTACTGCTATTTTGGCATTTGTATTTCACCCCTCAATAAAATAGCAAGCACAGCCAAGCCCCTGATGTAGGATATAGCAAAAAAAAAAAACAACACTATTGATGGTTAAATGGACTTGGTGGCAGCTTGTGCTGGCGCACCACAAGACACAAAATGGCCGCCGATCACCCCAGAAAAAAAGTGACTGAAAAACGCTCTGGGCAGCCTAAAAACAGTGAGCAATTGAATAGCAGAAGATGAATGATTCACAGCTGTAGATCGATCACTTCATTAAGTGTAAATCCCTGTCTAGTGCCTAATCTCGCCCTAACAGCAGCTGCATCCTCTCCCTACACTGATCAGAGCAGAGTTACGTGCGGCGCTATGTGACTCCAGCTTAAATAGAGGCTGGGTCACATGCTGAAGTGGCCAATCACAGCCATGCCAATAGTAGGCATGGCTGTGATGGCCTCTTGGGGCAAGTAGTATGACGCTTGTTGATTGGCTGCTTTGCAGCCTTTCAAAAAGCGCCAAGAAAGCGACGAACACCGAACCCGAATCCTGTACTTTTACGAAACTATACAGTTCGGGTTCGCTCATCCCTAGTCCTGAGACATTCAATTACATTACCACCAATCTATCTACACAAGGGTCTTAAGACCATGTTCCCTTGATCATGGGGGAGCCAGCAGTGAGACCCCCATCAATCAGATACTTATCACCTGTCGTGTCATAGTTGTTGGACCATTTTACATTCCCTATCCTTAAAAGTTTTCTTTGGGTTTAAAAAAACCCCAAATAAAATTACAATTAAAAATCTAGCCTAAAATATGTGTCAAACTAAAATAGAAATGCTCGCCTGTTAAAGGACCTGTGTCCACTTTTCTAGTTATCCTCTATCCACAGGATTGGGGATAACTAAGTGATCCGTGGGGGTCTGAACACTGGGGCCCCAATGAATCCCCCTTCTTTATTGAGTGGCAGGTCGATCCATTCTCCATCCATTCTCTAATGGGGTCGCTGGAGATGGCAGAGTACAGGGCTGGCTATTTCCAGTGGTCCCAAGAATACATGGAGCAGCAGGGCATATGTGTGGCCTGCCACACCATCAAAAAGGGTGAACGGGACCCGTTCCTGGGATCAGTGGGGGGGTCGCAGAATCGGACCCCACTAATCATATAGTTATGCCCTATGGTGTGGAGAGGATAACTTGAAAACCTGGACACTCCACTTCCAATATCTATTTACATGGCAGCAGTGATGCCTGTAAATACAGAATATTATCACAACCGCCATGTAAAACATATGTGTCAATACTGGAGAATGTGACGCACTGTGCAGAATTTTTCAGTCATAAGTCCAACCCCCTTTACAGGTCATAACCTTTAACAAAGCACAAGCAAAAGTGCTAGAGGAGCAACTTTAGCAAAGGGCACAAAGGGAGGGTCATAACTGACACAGAGGCATTAGAGTCACCTGAGGCAGGGAATTAGTGGGGATCCTGGAGCGGGGGTAACTGAAGAAGAGACAATATTAGCGGTGCATTTAGAGTGGGGACATATGGAGCTGGGGCATTTATGGGAGTGCACCTAAAGCAGAGGCATAAGGGTTACCTGAGGCAGGGTAATAGAGGGGATCATAGAGAAGAGGTATTAGGGGGCAACTGGAGAAGAGGTAATATTAGGGGTGCATTTATAGTGGGGGCATTAGGGGGTATCTTGAGCTGTGGCACTAATGAGGGTACACCTAAAGCAGAGGCATTGGGGGGGACCTAGGGCAGATTCTCCCCAATGCCAATCTGAACTCTGCAGAGAGCAGCACACATACACAGATCTGAGTCTACTATAAACAATAATATAATCCCCTATTTCCTCCTTACAGTCTCTTACATCTAACTACTGTCACACACCTGAGAAATCAGCCCAGCACCACAGAGGAGTCCTTCTCTCCAGCAACCACAGTTTTCTGACAGCAGGGAGGGCAGGAGGATGGCCAGACATGTCCTCTCCTCCTTCACTGCCAGCTGTCCGGAAGGTTTATAAGATATGGCGAGGCCTCCTGTACAATTTAAACTAGTAGGAGGCTGCATCACTGTGCAATACTGCCACCTAGTGGCTACAATAATTATCTCTCCCGAGAAACAAGAAAAATAATTACTCCTCTGTCTTATCGCTGGGCACAGGAGACTGGGGGCCTACCAAGGAATCCCCGCCTTCCCGGCAGGCCAGTCCGAGCCTGATCAGAGACCAACCCCATATTCAATTTATTCAGGTGGCTGACAATAAGTCTAGTTACACTAAGGCAGCCTTTGCTGATGACATGCTCATCATGGTCACAAACCCTGTGGAAGCCTTCCCGCACCTACTAGAGTTATTTACCCATTATGGACACCTCTCCAATTTCAAGGTCAATCATTCCAAATCTGAGGTCCTGCGTGTTTCAGCCTCCCCTGCAATAGTGACAGCTTTAAGGACATCCAAACCCTTTAAGTGGCAGACATCTCATATTACCTATTTAGGGGTCAAAATCCCATCTCAACATGTCCCTTTGATCAAGGAAATTCAAACACATTTCAAATCCCTCAAGATCCCATATGTCTCATGGATGAGTTGCAAAAACCTGTTAAAGACTTTCATCATGCCCAAACGCCTATATGACCTACAAATACTGCCCATTTTTCTCCTCACCTCCCTTTTCTCTCAAATAAAAACAATCTTCATGAGCTTCCTATGGAAGGGGAAGAGGTCTAGGGTAGCCTATAATAGTATTAAGGAAAGAACATGGTGGCATTGGTCTCCCAGATGCCCTCCCTTACTATAGAGCTATCCACTTGAAAAGATGGCTGCAAACTCAAGTTCCAATTATAGGGTCCTAGCTAATGAAGTAGAACTAACACATCTTACACATGAACAGACTGCCTAACCCAGAAGGAGACCCTTAATCTGATTTTTTCACCTCCATAAGAGGTAAATTTCTAGATACTACCTCTGAACTCCTGTCAACTTGCAGGCTATTACTGTATGTAAACAATTTGGAGAGATAGGGGCATGGTTTGAAAAGTTGATGCATAAGAAGACTGTCCCACCCAAATTGATCTCACTTTTGTATTACTCCCTGTTGACATCAAGGGACAAAGTGACCTCTCAATACAGAACTGCATCAATTTTTCATCGGGCTACAGAACTGGGCATCGATTTTTCCGAAATGTATATTCTGCGTATACATTCTCATTCTCATGGGTTCTCGCGATGCATACGGGTTCAGGAACATTCTTATAAAGTACTGACACAATGGTACAAGGCCCCCAAGCAGATGTACCTAAGGGGCCTACAAGATTCCGATACATGCTGGAGATGTGGGACTGGAGCAGGCTCACTGAGCCACATTTTCTGGTTCTGCCCAAATATACTAACCTTTTTATTGGAGATCACACGCTTAATTAATATCTTATGCCCCTCCCCTATTACCTTGACCCCAGAAGCTGTACAACTCTGGTTGCCCACGACCTCTTGGCACCCATCTAAAGAGGATTTAGCTACCCACCTGATTCAGGCAGTGAGACCATTAATCCCATTGAAATGGTTGAGTATAGATCCACCCACCATAGAACAGTGGAGAGATAAAGTAGAATAGATGTACCGCCTGGAAGAGCTTGCAAGTTGGGGAGAGAGAAAACACAAGAAATTCCTAAAGATATGGAATCCCTGGAAGACCTATAGGCTTAGCAAACCCCCTGATTTTAATACCTAGGGAATCATGAGTTCACAAAATGCAGGCAACACTCTGACAACCCGAACATTGACAACGCAATGCGATTGCTGGTCACTTCCAGTATTCTCGCAGAAGGTTCATCACCAAAAGATTAGTTTTTTATGTGCACAGACCCATGTGCATTTGAATACTTGTAGGATGATAGTGTGCCTACCTGGGGAGTGGATGTGGAATTAATTGTCCCTTTCCCCCCTTCATACCCCAACTGCATCTGATTAGTGTTGATCAAGTACCAAAGTACTCAGTTGCTCAAGAAGAACACTTTGGGATGCTCGAGTGCTCTACAGAGCACCCGAGCACAATGGAAGTCAATGGGAGAACCTGAGCATTAAACAAGACACCCTCTGTTGTGAAGAGGGGAGGGTGCTGGGTCCCACTTAGGTCTATGCAGAAGATTGCTGTACATTGGGGGAATCCCCCAGTGTGAGTCTACGCTTAGGAGTCCCTGCTCTGACTCAATATATAGCTCATACATGGAGTCAGTGATTGTGGGACACCCAGTGTATTCAAATCTAATTTAGCCTCTATTTCTGAAAAGTTTCTGCCAGGATTTTAACTCACATCTTTCTACATTAGAGTCAAGAACCTTATCCACTCAGCTATAAAGCTGAATGATAAACTGTGTCAATAAAACCTCATAATAGTTTCTCATGTAGTGAGTATTCCTATACAGCAGAAGTATCATTTTATATTTAACTGCTGGTTAACTTGCAGCTCTATAGTGTAGAGGTTAAGGTTCTTGGCTCTAACGTAGAAGGTTTTGAGTTCAAATCCCGGCAGAAATATTTCAGAAATAGAGGCTAAAATATATATATTTTCGGCACTAAAGAGGCTGTAAAACAGCCCAGGAAAGGGTTAGTTAAATCCCCTGCAAACAAATGTGGATAGGGAAATTAATAAAAATAAAAATAAAATAAATAAAAATTAACCAATATCAATTGGAGAGAGGTCCCATAGCAGAGATTCTGGCTTCATGTCAGCAGAGAATCAGTCTTCATGTCATATCAGAGAATCAGGCTTCACGTCACCCAACACTGGAACAGTCCATTGTCATATATTTAGGCCCCGGCACCCAGACAGAGGAGAGAGGTCCCATAACAGAGATTCAGGCTTCATGTCAGCAGAGAATCAGTCTTCATGTCATAGCAGAGAATCAGGCTTCACGTCAACCAACACTGGAACAGTCCATTGTCAGATATTTAGGCCCCGGCACCCAGGCAGAGGAGAGAGGTCCCATAACAGAGATTCAGGCTTCATGTCAGCAGAGAATCAGTCTTCATGTCATAGCAGAGAATCAGGCTTCACGTCACCCAACACTCGAACAGTCCATTGTCATATATTTAGGCCCCGGCACCCAGGCAGAGGAGAGAGGTCCCATAACAGAGATTCAGGCTTCATGTCAGCAGAGAATCAGTCTTCATGTCATAGCAGAGAATCAGGCTTCACGTCACCCAACACTGGAACAGTCCATTGTCAGATATTTAGGCCCCGGCACCCAGGCAGAGGAGAGAGGTCTCATAACAGAGATTAAGGTTTCATGTCAGCAGAGAATCAGTCTTCATGTCATAGCAGAGAATCAGGCTTCACGTCACCCAACACTGGAACAGTCCATTGTCAGATATTTAGGCCCTGGCACCCAGGCAGAGGAGAGAGGTCCCATAACAGAGATTCAGGCTTCATGTCAGCAGAGAATCAGTCTTCATGTCATAGCAGAGAATCATGCTTCACGTCACCAAACACTGGAACAGTCTATTGTCATATATTTAGGCCCCGGCACCCCAGACAGAGGAGAGAGGTCCCATAACAGAGATTCAGGCTTCATGTCAGCAGAGAATCAGTTTTCGTGTCATAGCAGAGAATCAGGCTTCACGGCACCCAACACTGGAACAGTCCATTGACAGATATTTAGGCCCCGGCACCCAGGCAGAGGAGAGAGGTCCCATAACAGAGATTCAGGCTTCATGTCAGCAGAGAATAAGTCTTCATGTCATAGCAGAGAATCAGGCTTCACGTCACCCAACAATAAAACAGTCCATTGTCATATATTTAGGCCCCGGCACCCAGGCAGAGGAGAGAGGTCCCATAACAGAGATTCAGGCTTCATGTCAGCAGAGAATCAGTCTTCATGTCATAGCAGAGAATCATGCTTTACGTCACCCAACACTGGAACAGTCCATTGTCATATATTTAGGCCCCGGCACCCAGACAGAGGAGAGAGGTCTCATAACAGAGATTCAGGCTTCATGTCAGCAGAGAATTAGTCTTCATGTCATAGCAGAGAATCAGGCTTCATGTCACCCAACACTGGAACAGTCCATTGTCAGATATTTAGGCCCCGGCACCCAGGCAGAGGAGAGAGGTCCCATAGCAGAGATTCAGGCTTCATGTCAGCAGATAATCAGTCTTCATGTCACAGCAGAGAATCAGGCTTCATGTCACCCAACACTGGAACAGTCCATTGTCAGATATTTTTAAGTCCATTCAACTTTGGGTTGCCCCGCAATATAATGGTAAAATGAAAATAAAAATAGGATTGAATGAGGAAGTGCCCTGGAGTACATGAATATATGGTTAAGGGGAGGTAGTTATAAATGTCTTATCTGCACAAGGGATGGACAGGCCCTGTGGGATCCATGCCTGGTTCATTTGTATGAACCATAGGCGTGCGCAGCCTATTGCATTAGGGTGTGCACCCTAAAGCACAAACACACGCCTAGCGCGCGTGTGTATGTATGTATATATATATATATACACACACACACACACACAAATACACTAAGGGGTATCAGGGTATATTATTATACAGGGGTAATATAACTAAGGGCTATCAGAGTAAATTATACAGGAGTAATATAACTGAGGAGGGCTATCAGGGACATTATACAGGGGTAATATAACTTATATTATATAAGTTATATTACCCCTTAATCATGTTGCCTGAGATAGCCCTCCTCATTTATATTACCCCTGTATAATAATGTACCCCTAATACCCCTTAGTTTTACCCCCTGTATAATCTACCCTGATCCTTCAGTTATATTACCCCCTGTAATCTACCCTGATACCCCTCAGTTATATGGTATCATATAACTGAGGGGTATCAGGGTACATTATACAGAGGTGTAATTGAGGAGGGGTAGCAAGCAGCAGGGAACATACAGGGCAGAGTTCCAGTGGCGTAGCGTGGGTTGCCAGCACCCGGGGCAAGCCAAGTATTGCCCCCCCCCCCCCAACCTGTGAACACGCCCCTTTTTACAAATAATGCAGTACCTGTCACCTACAGTCCTATGAAACACCACAGATGACAAAGTGATAACTGAGTACAGATAATGTAGCAGATGTCACCTGCAGTCCTATGTAATACCACAGATAACACAGTGGTAACTCTGTGAGTACAGAT
The DNA here is from genome assembly GCF_014858855.1 of Bufo gargarizans. Lineage (NCBI taxonomy): Eukaryota > Metazoa > Chordata > Amphibia > Anura > Bufonidae > Bufo > Bufo gargarizans. The sequence goes on from NC_058080.1 coordinate 163,073,126, forward strand.
AATGTAGTAGATGGGTGTGAGGCCCCAGAATTCAGAACACGTACAGTGTGACCTGAAGTCGGGGGGCAGGCTTCGGCAGTGTGGGCCAAATCCTATAGCCACCCCCCCCCCCCCCTAAACAGATATGTGGATGGGCATTACATATAATGGTACACACTATACAGTAGAGTACAGCAGCACATACCTGTTACCTCCAGTGACATCTCCTGTCATGTAGACCTTCCTCAACGTCTTCATTCGGACATAAGACCGCCATGATACCTTCTTTCAGCCGCGACTCTGCAGAGTTTCACAGAAAAATGGTTAGATTCCTCACTTTACTATCATCCTCAGATAACAGACCTCCCTTCCACCCGCAGTGCCCAGAAGTATAATGCCCTCTGTGTAATTATAATATATACTGGCCCCTCTGTGTTATTATTATTCTTAAAGGGAACCTGTCCCCAGGATTTTGTGCATAGAGCTGGGGACATGGGCTGCTAGATGGCCACTAGCACATCCGCAATACCCAGTCCCCAGAGCTCTCTGCGCTTTCATGGTGTTAAAGAACAGTTTTGATCCGTATGCAAATGACCGGATATGAGTCCTGTATCCGGAGATGAGTCAAGCGGAAAGGAGCCCAGCACCGCCCCGCGTCCTCCAAATCTCCTCCTTGCTGGCTCACGTCACAGAGCTGGAGCGCCGAAATCTCGCGATGCGCGAGCTAGCGCATGCGCAGTGTCGGCATCATGTTCATTCCCTGTACTGGCATCAGCACAGGGAACGAACTACGCATGCGCTAGCTCGCGCATCGTGAGATTTCGGCGCTCCAGCTCTGTGACGTCAGCCAGCAAGGAGGAGATTCGGAGGACGCGGGGCGGTGCTGGGCTCCTTTCCGCTTGACTCATCTCCGGATACAGGACTCATTTCAGGTCATTTGCATATGGATCAAAACTGTTTTTTAACACAATAAAAGCGCAGAGAGCTCTGGGGACTGGGTATTGCGGATGTGCTAGTGGCCATCTAGCAGCCCATGTCCCCAGCTCTATGCACAAAATCCTGGGGACAGGTTCCCTTTAATATTATAATGGCCCCCTCTGTATTAGGCTCCATTCACACGTCCACAAAATGTGTCTGCATCCATTCCGCAATTGTGTGGAATGGGTGCGGGCCCATGCATTCTCTATGGGGACGGAATGGATGCGGAAAGCACACAGTGTGCTCTTCGCATCCGCATTTCCGGAGCGGCCTGCCGAACTTCTGGTCCGTGGCTCTGGAAAAAAATAGAACATGTGCTATTCTTGTCCACAGCTGTGGACAAAAATAGGCTGTTCTATGGGGGTGCCGGCCGGGTGTATTGCGGATCCGCAAAACACTACGGACGTGTGAATGGCCGAATAGTAATAATTATGGCGCTCTTCAGCCCCTCCAGCATACAGTCCCATGTAAAATACATCACTCCTTGCCTTCAGCCCCTCCAACATACAGTCCCATGTAAATAATATCACCCTTCCTCTCTTCGCTGCCTGCCTTGAGCTCCTTCAGCATACAGTCCCATGTAAAATACATCACGCCCCGCCTTCAGCCCCTCCAAAATACAGTCCCATGTAAAATACAAACCTCCCCCGGCCTTCAGCCCTTCCAGCATACAGTCCCCATGTAAAATAATATCACCCCTCCTGCCTTCAGCCCCTCCAGCATACAGTCCCATGTAAAATACATCACTCTCTCTGTCTTTAGCCTCTCCAGCATACAGTCCCATGTAAATAATATCACTTCACCCCCCTCTCTTCAGATCCCTCTAACAGTCTCCAGTGTACAATGATTATTCCTCCTCCCTTCAGCCCCTGCAAAAAGCCCCCCAAGTGCATATAACAGTCACTCTTCTCCTCCACAGACTAGCCTAGAGTACCTCTCTCCAATATCCTGCATATATTGAGGCCCCGCCCCCTGTATGACGAGACTCCTCCTCTTTCCCGACATCATGCCTCCCTAGAGCAATTCCATTCTAGCGCTCTACTGTCTCATAGGCTTCAGACCACTAGTGAAGGATCGCATCAGGAGTTGGCAGATGGCAGTGCAGGTGATGATTAGGGTGTGCCCAGGCACCCCCGGCACACCCCGTGCGCACGCCTATGGTATGAACGTCAGCTTGTCCACATTGGCTGTAGACAGGCGGCTGCATTTGTCTGTAATGACGCCCCCTGCCATGCTGAATACACGTTCAGACAAAGAGCTGGCCGCCGGGCAGGCCAGCACCTCCAAGGCATAAAAGGCTAGCTCTGGCCACATGGACAATTTGGAGACCCAGAAGTTGAATGGGGCCGAACCATCAGTCAGTACGTGGAGGGGTGTGCACACGTACTGTTCCACCATGTTAGTGAAATGTTGCCTCCTGCTAACACGTTGCGTATCAGGTGGTGGTGCAGTTAGCTGTGGCGTGTTGACAAAACTTTTTCACATCTCTGCCATGCTAACCCTGCCCTCAGAGGAGCTGGCCGTGATACAACTGCGTTGGCGACCTCTTGCTCCTCCTCTGCCTTCGCCTTGGGCTTTCACTTGTTCCCCTGTGACATTTGGGAATGCTCTCAGTAGCGCGTCTACCAACGTGCGCTTGTACTCGCGCATCTTCCTATCACGCTCCAGTGCAGGAAGTAAGGTGGGCACATTGTCTTTGTACCGTGGATCCAGCAGGGTGGCAACCCAGTAGTCCGCACACGTTAAAATGTGGGCAACTCTGCTGTCGTTGCGCAGGCATTGCAGCATGTAGTCGCTCATGTGTGCCAGGCTGCCCAGAGCTAAGGACAAGCTGTCCTCTGTGGGAGGCGTATCGTCATTGCCCTGCGTTTCCCCCAGCCACGCACCAGTGATGGGCCCGAGCTGCGTTGGGTGCCACCCCGCTGTGACCATGCTTCATCCTCATCCTCCTCCACCTCCTCGTCCTCCAGTAGTGGGCCCTGGAGGGCCACATTTGTACCTGGCCTCTGCTGTTGCAAAAAAACCTCCCTCTGAGTCACTTCGAAGAGACTGGCCTGAAAGTGCTAAAAATGACCCCTCTTCCTCTGCCTCCTGGGCCACCTCCTCTTCCATCATCGCCCTAAGTGTTTTCTCAAGGAGACATAGAAGTGGTATTGTAACGCTGATAACGGCGTCATCGCCACTGGCCATGTTGGTGGAGTACTCGAAACAGCGCAACAGGGCACACAGGTCTCGCATGGAGGCCCAGTCATTGGTTGTGAAGTGGTGCTGTTCCGCAGTGCGACTGACCCGTGCGTGCTGCAGTTGAAACTCCACTATGGCCTGCTCCTGCTCGCACACTCTGTCCAGCATGTGCAAGGTGGAGTTCCACCTGGTGGGCACGTCGCATATGAGGCGGTGAGCGGGAAGGCCGAAGTTATGCTGTAGCGCAGACAGGCGAGCAGCGGCAGGATGTGAACGCCGGAAGCGTGAACAGACGGCCTGCACTTTATGCAGCAGCTCTGACATGTCGGGGTAGTTGTGAATGAACTTCTGCACCACCAAATTCAGCACATGCACCAGGCAAGGGATGTGAGTCAAACCGGCTAGTCCCAGAGCTGCAACGAGATTTCACCCATTATCGCACACCACCAGGCCGGGCTTGAGGCTCACCGTCAGCAACCACTCTTCGGTCTGTTGTTCTATACCCCGCCACAACTCCCGTGCGGTGTGGGGCCTGTCCCCCAAACATATGAGTTTCAGAATGGCCTGCTGACGTTTATACCCGGGCTGTGCTGAAGTTGGTGGTGAAGGTGTGTGGCTGACTGGATGAGCCAGTGGAAGAAGAGGAGGAGGAGGAGGCAACAGGAGGCAAAGAATGTTGCCCTGCGATCCTTGGCGGCGGAAGGACGTGCGCCAAACAGCTCTCCGCCTGGGGCCCAGCCGCCACTACATTTACCCAGTGTGCAGTTAGGGAGATATAGCGTCCCTGGCCGTGCTTACTGGTCCACGTATCTGTGGTTAGGTGGACCTTGCCACAGATGGCGTTGCGCAGTGCACACTTGATTTTATCGGATACTTGGTTGTGCAGGGAAGGCACGGCTCTCTTGGAGAAGTAGTGGCGGCTGGGAACAACATACTGTGGGACAGCAAGCGACATGAGCTGTTTGAAGCTGTCTGTGTCCACCAGCCTAAATGACAGCATTTCATAGGCCAGTAGTTTAGAAATGCTGGCATTCAGGGCCAGGGATCGAGGGTGGCTAGGTGGGAATTTACGCTTTCTCTCATATGCTTGTGAGATGGAGAGCTGAACGCTGCCGTGTGACATGGTTGAGATGCTTGGTGATGGAGGTGGTGGTGTTGGTGGTACATCCCCTGTTTGCTGGGCGGCAGGTGCCAACATTCCTCCAGAGGCGAAGGAAAAGGCCGAGGCGGCAGCAGCAGAAGAGGCCGAGGCAGCAGCAGCAGAAGAGGTAGCAGGGGGAGCCTGAGTGACTTCCTTGTTTTTAAGGTGTTTACTCCACTGCAGTTCATGCTTTGCATGCAGGTGCCTGGTCATGCAGGTTGTGCTAAGGTTCAGAACGTTAATGCCTCGCTTCAGGCTCTGATGGCACAGCGTGCAAACCACCTGGGTCTTGTCGTCAGCACATTGTTTGAAGAAGTGCCATGCCAGGGAACTCCTTGAAGCTGCCTTTGGGGTGCTCGGTCCCAGATGGCGGCGGTCAGTAGCAGGCGGAGTTTCTTGGCGGCGGGTGTTCTGCTTTTGCCCACTGCTCCCTCTTTTGCTACGCTGTTGGCTCGGTCTCACCACTGCTTCTTCCTCCGAACTGTGAAAGTCAGTGGCACGACCTTCATTCCAGGTGGGGTCTAGGACCTCATCGTCCCCTGCATCGTCTTCCACCCAGTCTTCCTACCTCCTGTTCAGTCTGCACACTGCAGAAAGACGCAGCAGTTGGCACCTGTGTTTCGTCATCATCAGAGACGTGCTGAGGTGGTATTCCCATGTCCTCATCATCAGGAAGCATAAGTGGTTGTGCTTCAGTGCATTCTATGTCTTCCACCGCTGGGGAAGGGCTAGGTGGATGCCCTTGGGAAACCCTGCCAGCAGAGTTTTCAAACAGCATAAGAGACTGCTGCATAACTTGAGACTCAGACAGTTTCCCTGATATGCATGGGGGTGATGTGACAGACTGATGGGCTTGGTTTTCAGGCGCCATCTGTGCGCTTTCTGCAGAAGACTGGTTGGGAGATAATGTGAACATGCTGGATCCACTGTCGGCCAACCAATTGACTAATGCCTGTACCTGCTCAGGCCTTACCATCCTTAGAACGGCATTGGGCACCACCAAATATCGCTGTAAATTCTGGCGGCTACTGGGACCTGAGGTAGTTGGTACACTAGGACGTGTGGCTGTGGCAGAACGGCCACGTCCTCTCCCAGCACCAGAGGGTCCACTAACACCACCACGACCATGTCCACGTCCCTTACTAGATGTTTTCTACATTGTTACCGTTCACCACAATAAGAAAAATATTATTTGGCCCAATGTATTGAATTCAAATTCAGGCCTTTTTTTACAGACACCTAACACTATCTGGCTATCTATTTAGGCACCGTATTACACTAATACAGGCACAGCAGTAACAACAGATTTAGCGGACTATAAATTTGAGGCCTATTATTTAGGAGCTGGGTGACAGGTATATGTTTACGGACAGAATTAGACTTGGAAATGCACGGTAGCGTGTGAAGTTATTGAGAATGACCCTATCTACACCTTCAATCTAATATACCCTTTTATGGATAGATTTAAAGTAGGCCTGATACAGCAGAAACAACTGATTTAGGGAATTGCTAAGTTGGGAATTGTATTTCAACCCAGAACAAAAACTGTGCTTTGGCGGACACTAAATGAATTGACCAGCCTCAGCAATAAACACAGATTTAGCTTAATATAAATTTGAGGCCTATTATTTAGGCGCTGGGTGACAGGTATACGTTTACGGACAGAATTAGACTTGGAAATGCACGGTAGCGTGTGTGTGAAGTTATTGAGAATGACCCTATCTGCACCTTCAATCTAATATACCCTTTTATGGATAGATTTAAAGTAGGCCTGATACAGCAGAAACAACTGATTTAAGGAATTGCTAAGTTGGGAATTGTATTTCAACTCAGAACAAAAACTGTGTTTTGGCAGACACTAAATGAATTGACCAGCCTCAGCAATAAACACAGATTTAGCTGAATATAAATTTGAGGCCTATTATTTAGGCGCTGGGTGACAGGTATACGTTTACGGACAGAATTATACTTGGAAATGCACGGTAGCGTGTTTGTGAAGTTATTGAGAATGACCCTATCTGCACCTTCAATCTAATATACCCTTTTATGGATAGATTTAAAGTAGGCCTGATACAGCAGAAACCACTGATTTAGGGAATTGCTAAGTTGGGAATTGTATTTCAACCCAGAACACAAACTGTGCTTTGGCGGACACTAAATCAATTGACCAGCCTCAGCAATAAACACAGATTTAGCTGAATATAAATTTTACGACTATTATTTTGGCGCTGGATGACAGGTATCCCTTTTACGGACAGAATTAGACTTGGAAATGCACGGTAGCGTGTGAAGTTATTGAGGATGACACTATCCGCACCTTCAATCTAATATACCTTTTTATGGATAGATTTAAAGTAGGCCTGATACAGCAGAAACCACTGATTTAGGAAATTGCTAAGTTGGGAATTGTATTTCAACCCAGAACAAAAATATATCCTTTGCCAGACAGCAGACAGTATTACAATTGGTTGGCCACAGCTGAAACACCAGATTTAGGGTACTGCTATTTTGGCAATTGTATTTCACCCCTTAATAAAATAGCAAGTACAGCCAAGCCCCTGATGTAGGATATAGCAAAAAAATAACCACACTATTGATGGTTAAATGGACTTGGTGGCATCTTGTGCTGGCGCACCACAAGACACAAAATGGCCGCCGATCACCACAGAAAAAAGTGACTGAAAAACGCTCTGGGCAGCCTAAAAACTGTGAGCAATTAAATAGCAGCAGTTCAATGATCCACAGCTGTAGATCGATCACTGAATTAAGTGTTTTTGAGGAGTTAATCACTGCCTAATCTCGCCCTAACAGTCGCAGCTGCAACCTCTCCCTACACTGATTAGAGCAGAGTGAAGTGCGGTGCTACGTGACTCCAGCTTAAATAGAGGCTGGGTCACATGCTGCATTGGCCAATCACAGCCATGCCAATAGTAGGCCTGGCTGTGACGGCCTCTTGGGACAAGTAGTATGACGCTTGTTGATTGGCTGCTTTGCAGCCTTTCAAAAAGCGCCAAGAAAGTGCCGAGCACAGAACCCGAACCCAAACTTTTACGAAAATGTTCGGGTTCGGGTCCGTGTCACGGACACCCCAAAATTCGGTACGAACTATACAGTTCGGGTTCGCTCATCCCTATATATAACACAAAAAAAGAGCAGCAGCACTTGTTGGTGTAGTAAGGTGCAAATCCTCAGACCTTAGGCAATTTAGTCATCAAGTAGTAATAGCTTCCAAAGAAGAGGCAGCACTCCCAGATAAAAGGTTAAAAACGACCCGCTTTATTCCCTGTGCAAAGTTTCAACTGCTCATTGCAGTCTTTCTCAAGCATAACAATGTTGTCAAGGTATCTACATTTATTATTAATGAAATAAGTGACAATTACATAATCAATTATGTGAAAAGCAAAAAGTACATCAAAAATACATAATTCAATATGAATTCATTTTAAACAGCATATGTCAAATCATCAGTGCACATACATAGCAAAATTAGATCAATGAAATTCCCAAAATCGCAAACATAAACAGTCATGTTCATCAAGTGCCTTGGCGTATGTCTCGGCGTCCTTGGTCCTCTACTGTGCATGCTCTGTAGCCAGGCAACCCGTGCACACAATCCATGACACGGCCCCGGATGTGACATCAGTCAAGTTGCGCGCACCAGCCGCAATACAATACATGATCTAGGATGCCAACTTTCATATCTTAACAGGGTATTACAGTCAGTCGACTTGGTGAAGATGTCCGTGGACAGTCTGTCACCAACAATAGACACCAACGTGTCAAGGAACTGGTATAGTGAACACCTATGGTGTCTAAGATTTATACTAACTCAGCCTTTTTTTACTTTCAGAACTTGAGGATCTGAAAGTCACCTTCTTCATCTTTCAAGTCTACAAATCACAGCAGTTGAATATGATGGCTATTGTTTATGGCGGTTTGGTCCCGCTTAGGTGAATGGGGTTGGAATTATGAGTTTTTACTGTGAAGGAGAGAATGGATGAGCCGTGAATGGAAGACGCTACAGTTACAGATGAAATAAAGGGTGATGTTGACTAAAGGGATATAGGGTGTTTGACAACACACTGTACCCTAGAGTCAGTGGCGTAGCTTGAAATGACTGGGCCCCACTGCTAATTTTTGAATGGGGCCCTCCTCCCCCAGTAATTTTTTCGATACCCCTTCCTATCATGCCACCCCCATTCCTGTGGCTAGTTAAGATTGCTCTCTCAGACCAGGGCCGGCAGCTTTTCCATCCGTTTTCTATACTGTCTATACTGTCACTGTATATAATATCATTGTGCAATACTGTTGAGGGGGCCCTGACAAAATATTGTAGTCCTCCTTCTCCTGGATGGGCCCCTTCTGGGTCAGGGCCCCAAAGCAGCCGCTTCCCCTGCTTCCCCTATAGTTACGCCCCTGCCTAGAGTCATAAATGGTATGTGGGGATGGTCACTCACGTGGCACAACCACACTGCCGCACCACTTTTCGGATAAATAAAGTTTAGGTACTGTGCCTTTTATGGACTACTGTCCCTTTTATGGACTTATGTCTTCCGAGATTTACGGCTTGAGTTCTGTTTTTTACAATATTCACTTATATCTATTTAGTCCTAGTACTCGACAAACTGATCATTCCCTATGTGGGACTTTATTTTCCTGTTGAGGCCCTATTACGGTACTTTGTCCGACCCTTGAGGTAGTGATATGGCAGCGGGGTAGACGCTGCTTGGTTGCCAGGAGACGGCTCACATGACTTGTCATGTGATCTGGAGGCTGGGCTTGGTAGTGTCGCCTCCTGAACCGTCACGCTAAAGGGGAGGGGCCAGGCGGCTGGTGCGCGCAACTTGACTGATGTCACATCCGGGGGCGTGTCATGGATTGTGTGCACGGGTTGCCTGGCTACAGAGCATGCGCAGTAGAGGACCAGGGATGCCGAGACATACACAATCACTTGCTCTGCAAGTTTTTAATTTCGATAAATTATGCGGCCGTTTGACCGATATTTTAGATGTAAATATATTATGGCTAAAAACATCAGTAGTAGTTTACCACATATTATGCATTCATATATATCAGAAGTATGATTTAATGTATATATATTATTCTAATTTTTTCATAATTACACATTTATTTTGTGCCATACATTTTTTACAATTACTAAAAAAATATAAAATATATAAATTTAATTTAGCCTCTATTTCTGAAAAGTTTCTCCTGGGATTTGAACTCACAACCTTCAACATTAGAGACAAGAATCTTAACCACCACACTATAGAGCTGCATGTTAACCTGCAGTTAAATATAAAATGATACTTTCTGCTGTATAGGAATACTTACTACATGAGAAACTACTGTGAGGTTTTTCTGACACAGTTTATCTTTCAGCTTTATAGCTGTGTGGTTAAGGTTCTTGCCTTAATGTAGAAGGTTGTAAGTTCAAATCCCAGCAGAAACTTTTCAGAAATAGATTTAAATTCTTTGACTCGATCATTGTGCTAGAGCACACAAGGTGTTTGACCGAACATTGCGATGCTCAACTCAAAATGGAGTTTGGCCGAGCATGCTTGATCAACACTAGAGATGTCTCAAACGCAAATGTTCACGAACGGACGACTTCAAAGGGCAGGTGAGTTTTAAAACCCATAGGGACTCTTTCTGGCCACAATAGTGATGGAAAAGTTGTTTCAAGGGGGCTAACACCTGGACTGTGGCATGCCAGAGGGGGATCCATGGAAAATTACATAGTTGACACAGAGTTGGATTTTAATCCATAAAGGGCATAAATCACCTAACAATCCAATTTTTTTTTTTATAACATGTATACGATCAGGTATGATGTTGTATCGATCAGGTAGTGTAAGGGTTGCGCCCGCTTCACAGACATTGACAGACCAAATGCACCGCAAACAACCGCAAACAGTCCATTTGCCCAACCGCAAACTTCCCATTTGCACAAGGTTGGATACCAAGCTAGCCATGTCCCGTTGATGTCATTGAAGGTTTCTTCCTCCACCCAGCCACGTACAACACCAAGGCTCCCGGAAAGGTGAATTGAATTGATTTTTCAAATGGGGAGATAGTTAAAAAAACGCTGGCTCCCTCCTCTTTGTTTGAATCCACGGTCACTGCGTCTGTGCCGTGCAATTTACTGTCCCACCCGATATGAGTGCTATTTTCTATAGTTCTCTCTTCTCATCAGTTTAATCCTTGTTATGTCCCCAATCTGGGGTCCATTTATTAAATAGATTTTTCAAACGGGGAGATGGTTAAAAAATTGCCGTCTTCCTCCCCTTTGTTTGAATCCACGCCACGATCACTGCGTCTGCGCCGTGCAATTTACTGTCCCACCCGATATGAGTGGAATTTCCTGTAGTTCTCTCTTCTCATCAGTTTAATCCCTATTACGTCCCCAATCTGGGGTCCATTTATTAAATAGATTTTTCTAACGGGGAGATGGTTAAAAAATTGCTGGCTCCCTCCCCTTTGTTTGAATCCACGCCACGGTCACTACGTCTGCGCAGTGCAATTTACTGTCATACCTGATATGAGTGCTATTTTCTGTAGTACTATACTCATCAGTTTAATCCCTGTTACGTCCCATATCAGGGTGGGATTGCCTTTTGTGAAAAAAAATTTAGGACGGGTATCTTCGACTGCCTTCACAGTGATAGACCAAACTCTGATACACCAAACTGAATTGATTTTAGGAACCGGGAGATGGAAAAAGCAGCTTGGTCGGTCCTCTTACTCCCAAGTAACGGCCTTATCATCTGGGGTGTGGCAACATTGCCAACACACTCATAGAGGTAACGATCGCTTCATTGTGATACGCAAGCCCCTTCACCACAACAAGGTAATGATCATGAAAGGGGAATTGACACTTGTATGTGCCTTTTTTTTGTTTTGTTTTTGCAGCCACAGTGCAGCACCAGAGGCCAGAAAAGTTTGGCATGTACACATGCCTGAAAAACAATGTTATTGTTGCAGCCGATGTTGTAGCAGCGGCCGGAAAAATTGATGTATTCAAGGCAGAAAGGTAACCAAAACATTGCGGCTTGAACCCTAGTTGGTGGCGGAGAATTCACGAAAGTCATCCGGTATGCAGAAATTAAATACAGCAGCGTGGGGACCATTTTGAGGCCAAAGCATGTCATCAGGCTTTTTGTTAGTTAAACGTATCCCCTACTGTCAGTCCCTTCGGGATCCATGCCTCATTCATCTTAATGAAGGTGAGGTAATCAACACTTTTTTGACAGAGGCAACTTCTTTTGTCAGTGACAATGCCTCCTGCTGCACTGAAGGTCCTTTCTGACAGGACACTTGAAGCGGGGCAGGCCAGAAGTTCTATCGCAAACTGGGATAGCTCAGGCCACAGGTCAAGCCTGCACACCCAGTAGTCAAGGGGTTCATCGCTCCTCTGAGTGTCGATATCTGCAGTTAAGGCGAAGTAGTCTGCCACCTGTCGATCGAGTCGTTGTCTAAGGCTGGATCCCGAAGGGCTGTGGCGATGTGTAGGACTGAAAAAGCTCTGCATGTCCTCCATCAACAACACATCTGTAAAGCGTCCTATCCTTGCCGCCGTGGTCGTGGGAGGAGGATTACTTTCACCCCTTCCCCAGTTAGATTCCCGTTGTGCTGTGACATCCCCCTTATAAGCTGTGTAAAGCATATTTTTTAGTTTGGTTTTGAACTGCTGCATCCTTTCTGACTTCCGGTAATTTGGTAACATTTCCTCCACTTTCTGCTTATACCTTCATCCTTTTTATACGAGGGTCCCTCAACAGACATGACAGCATGAAAGACACCATTTGCACATGGTTGGATGCCGAGCTACTCATTTCCTGTTCCTCCTCCTCACTGATGTCATTGACGGTCTGTTCTTCCCCCCAGCCACGTACAAGACCACAGGTCCCAGATAGCTGACAACAACGAGCACCCTGGGATGCCTGCTGTGGTTGGTCTTCCTCCTCCTCAAAGCCACATTCCTCCTCTGTCTCCTCTTCCTCATACTCCTCTTGCAGCGTTGCCGCAGGTCCGGCAAGCGATGATGACAAGGGTGTTTCTGGTGGTGATGGTGACCACAACTCTTCCTCTTCACGCTCATCTGAAGCCTGATCCAGCACTCTTCGCAGGGCACGCTCCAGGAAGAAAAAAAATGGGATGAGGTCGCTGATGGTGCCTTCGGCACGACTGACTAAGTTTGTCACCTCCTCAAAAGGACGCATGAGCCTACAGGCATTGCGCATGAGCGTCCAGTAACGTGGCAAAAAAATTCCCAGCTCCGCAGAGGCTGTCCTAGCACCCCGGTCATACAAATACTCGTTGGTGGCTTTTTCTTGTTGGAGCAGGCGGTCGAACATTAGGAGTGTTGAATTCCAACGTGTCGGGCTGTCGCAAATCAAGCGCCTCACTGGCATGTTGTTTTGGCGCTGAATGTCAGAAAAGTGCGCCATGGCCATGTAGGAATGCCTGAAATGGCCACACACCTTCCTGGCCTTCTTGAAAATGTCCTGTAAGCCTGGGTACTTAGACACAAAGCGTTGTACGATGAGATTCAACACATGTGCCATGCACGGCACATGTGACAACTTGCCCAAATTCAATGCCGCCAACAAATTGCTTCCATTGTCACACACCACTTTGCCGATCTGCGATTGGTGCAAGGTCAGCCACCGCTCCACCTGTGCGTTCAGAGTGGACAGGAGTGCTGGTCCGGTGTGGCTCTCTGCTTTCAGGCAAGTCAACCCCAAGACAAAGTGACACTGTCGTATCCGGGATGTGGAATAGCCCCTGGGGAGCTGGGGGGATTCAGTTGATGTGCAGCCAGACGCTGCAGCAGAAGAGGACTCAGCCGAGGAGGTTATGGAAGAGGATGGAGTAAGAGGAGTAGAGGAGGTGGCAGTAGGCCTGCCTGCAAGTCGTGGCGGTGTCACCAACTCCACTGCAGAGCTACGCATTCTATGCTTGGCAGCCATCAGCAGGTTGACCCAATGCGCAGTGTAGGTGATATACCTGCCCTGACCGTGCTTTTCAGACCAGGTGTCAGTGGTCAGATGGACCCTTGCCCCAACACTGTATGCCAGAGATGCCATGACTTCCCTTTCAATCACCGAGTAGAGGTTTGGGATTGCCTTATTAGAAAAAAAAAATTGTCCGGGTACCTTCCACTGTGGTGTCCCAATAGCGACAAATTTTTTGAAGGCCTCAGACTCAACCAGCTGGTATGGTAAAAGCTGGCGGGCTAAGAGTTCCGTCAAGCCAGCTGTCAGACGCCGGCAAGGGGGTGACTCTGTGACATTGGCTTCTTACGCTCAAACATTTCCTTAACAGACACCTGACTATGGGCAGATGAGATGGAACTGCTCAAGGTGAGAGGCGGAGTGGCGGGTGATTGAGAGGGGGCAAGGAGGACAGCAGTGGTTGACGTGGCTGAAGATGCTGGACCAAGAGGAGGATGGTGGCTTTGAGCTTGTGTGCTGCTTCTACTCGTCATCATGTGTTGATACCATAGGTGTTTGTGATGTGCGATCATGTGCCTTCGCAAAGCAGTTGTACCTAGGTGGGTGTTGGATTTCCCACAACTCAGTTTCTTTTGGCACAGGTTGCAAATGGCATCGCTGTTGTCAGAGGCAGACACACAAAAAAAATGCCACACTGCTGAGCTTTGCAATGATGGCATTCTGGTGGTGGCAACTTGATTGGCGTGCTGTCTGGCTGACCCCGGGTGCCGATACATGCTGTCTGACTGTGCCACTAGCTCCTTGCGACGACCTTCCCCTGCTTCCAACTCGTCTCCTCCTTCTCTCTGTCTCCCCTTTTGAACTTTCCCCCTCTTCGTCTTCTCTTCAAGCAGGCACCCACGTGGCATCCACGGACACATCGTCATCATCAACTGCTTCGCTTGTATCTGACACCTCAGCAATGGAGGCAGCAGCGGATACAACATCATCATCATCACACTGTACGTCCATTTGTGTAACGCTGCCTGACTGAGACATATCCCTGTTATCTACATCCCCTGTCAATAATGGTTGCGCATCACTAATTTCATCCAACTGATGTGTAAATAACTCCTCTGAGGGATCAAGTGAAGCGGCTGTGGTGGCTGTGGTGGTAGTGGTGGTGGTGGCGGCGGGCGGGAGAGTGGTGACCAAAGCTGAGCTGGAGGAGGATGGTGCGTCAAGGTTCTTAGCGGAAGCTGTTGAAGATTGGGTGTCCTGCGTAAGCCAGTCAACTATTTTCTCCAAATTTTTTGGGTTCAGGGTACGTGGCCTCTGAACACTGGGCATTATTCCAGGGCCAGTGGAAATCTCAGCATCACGAACACGACGGACCCTACGGCGTGGCCTGCCTCTGCCTGTCATTTTTTATTAGATAAGTGTTACTATGCATGCAAGGTACTGTGCCACTCTATATAAGTGGTGGGCAGTGGGCACAGTACAGTCTGTGTGGGCCTGACTGACACACACAGGCTTGCAAATGTGATTAGATCACAGTTAAATTTTAAATAGATTTTTTTTTCTGCAATGTATTTGGGCGAATGACACCCTGTAACGGTATGAGTGCAGGCCGAACCAGCCACTAGCCAGTGGACACAATACAGTATGTGTGGGGGCCTGACACACACGGGCTTGCAAATGTGATTAGATCACAGTTAAATTTTAAATAGAATTTTTTTTTTCTGAAAGGTATTTGGGCGAATGACACTTTGTAACGGTATGAGTGCAGGCCGAACCAGCCACTAGCCAGTGGTCACAATACAGTATGTGTGGGCGCCTGACACACACAGGCTTGCAAATGTGATTAGATCACAGTTACATTTTAAATAGATTTTTTTTTCTGCAATGTATTTGGGCGAATGACACCCTGTAACGGTATGAGTGCAGGCCGAACCAGCCACTAGCCAGTGGACACAATACAGTATGTGTGGGGGCCTGACACACACGGGCTTGCAAATGTGATTAGATCACAGTTAAATTTTAAATAGAATTTTTTTTTTCTGAAAGGTATTTGGGCGAATGACACTTTGTAACGGTATGAGTGCAGGCCGAACCAGCCACTAGCCAGTGGTCACAATACAGTATGTGTGGGGGCCTGACACACACGGGCTTGCAAATGTGATTAGATCACAGAAAAATATTAAATACATATTTTTTTTATCTGCAAGGTATTTTCTGTCACACCCTGTATAATTGGTGTGCACTGTGCACACAGTGCTGTCTATGACTGAGCCTGCAGCCTCTCACACACGGGCAGCCAGGCAACTGCAATATAAATATGAAAAAAAAAAAAGCAGACTGATGTACCAGCCCTGAAAAGGGCTTTTTGGGGTGCGGTCAGGACGCTGTCCTTACAGCAGATGAGTCTGTGGACACAGAACAATGCCCTAGCTAACGCTTTCCCTATTGAATCAGCAGCAGCTACACTTTCCCTCCTCTCTCTGTGAATGCAGATTCCGAATGAATCTAAAATGGATGCTGTCCTGGAGGTGGGAGGGTCTGGGAGGGAGGGTCTGCTGCTGATTGGCTGGAATGTGTCTGCTGACTGTGAGGTAGAGGGTCAAAGTTTACTCAATGATGATGTATAGGGGGCAGACTGAACATCGCATATGTTCGCCCGCAGCGGCGAACGCAAATAAGCTATGTTCGCCGGGAACTATTCGCCGGCGAATAGTTCGGGACATCACTAATCAACACTACACCTGGTACCTCATTGGCAATGTGCTCTTACAACACATACTATGTTTGATAAATGGCTATGTCAACTGTGTATTTCAAGCCTTTGTACTATTTGTAGAGCCATGTATGTTTTACTTCTTCATTATTCAATAAAAATACATTTGAAAGAAAAATGAAAATCAGCCCTGTACCTCACATGGATCCAGAGATCACTCCATTCATTGCTCTGCTACATTTATATGAATCTGGTAGCTCAAGGGGAGTATACTTCCTGCTGCAGCTCAGGGGGCCCATCTATTCTGCTGCAGCTCTCTCCCTATCACAACTCAGTAAATCATAAAAAGAAAAAGCAGGTGGAGCTATACAGATACATTCTATTAAATAACTCAGTTGGTATGCTATATTTTTAATTCCATGCAATTTTAAAAGTAATCAGATCCAGGCCGGTTTGAAAACTGTAAAATATTTTTTGTGGGACAACCCTTTTAAGTAGGAAACAGAAATTGAGCAGAATTTAAACAATGAGCCCTATACAGAATATACCATTCAGGTGTTCATGGAATTTCTCTTTATAAGAATGCATTTAGTCCCTTGAAAATCTAAGTAAATGGCTATATTGAAGCGATTGTACATCAGTGGCAGTAACAGCACAAAATAGTAACAGTAGGAGTAGATGGAAGCAGATTGGCATCAGGTGGGTGGCAGCATTAGAATAGTACCAATAATAATAAAGGTGACAGGCACTAAATATCTCAGGGCTGCATAGATATGTCACTCAGATGTATATACAGTCCTGATCAAAAGTTTAAGACCACTTGAAAAATGGCAAAAAATCATATTTAGCATAGCTGGATCTTAACAAGGTTCCAAGGTTTCTTCTACATGCAACTAGAAGAAATGAGAGTGAGAAAATTTTTTTTTTGAGCATTCAATTAAACTGAAACAGGCAGTTTTTCAGCTGATCCAAATTTTAGGACCACATGCCTTTAAAAGGCCAAATCTGTGCAAAGATGTGGATTCATTGTCATTTTCTGTCAGGTAGTCACACTTTGTGATGGCAAAGGCAAAAAAACTCTCCCTTTTTGAACGTGGTCAGGTTGTTGAACTGCAGAAGCAGGGTCTCTCACAGCGCGCCATCGCTGCTGAGGTGGGACGCAGTAAGACACTCATTTGTAATTTCTTAAATGATCCTGAGCGTTATGGAACATAAAAGTCAAGTGGAAGACCCAAAAAAAATTCAACAGCACTGAGCCGGAGGATCCAATTGGCTGTCCGTCAAGACACTGGACGATCCTCAACCCAAATTGAGGCCTTTACTGGTGCTGACTGCAGCCCCATAACCATTAGATGGCATCTGAGACTTCAAAGACCTCGTCTCCTTGAACGCCACAGAACTGCTTGTTTGGACTTTGCAAGAGAGCACCAAACATGGGACATTCAAAGGTGGAAGAAAGTTTTATTCTCTGATAAGGAAAAATGTAACCTTGATGGTCCTGATGGTTTCCAAGGTTACTGGCATGACAAGCAGATCCCACCTGAGATATTTTCTATTCGCCACAGTGGAGGGGGCGCCATAATGGTCTGGGGTGCTTTTTCCTTCAGTTGAACAATGGAGCTTCAGGAAGTGCAGGGGCGTCAAACGGCCGCTGGCTATGTCCACATGTTGCAGAGAGCATTCCTCATGACTGAGGGCCCTTGTCTGTGTGGTAACGACTGGGTTTTTCAACAGGACAACGCTACAGTACACAATGCCCATTTTTAAATGTAAATATTTGCTTCTAAAATTCTAAGCCTTATAAGACCTTAAAAAATAAAAATACATTTACAAAATAATGCAAACATGAAAGTGGACATATGGGGAATGTAAGGTAATAACACTCTTATGATGTATGTCTATCTGCCTTAAAAACAGAGAAATAACAATTTTGAAAATTGCTAATTTTTCCATATTTTCTGTAAATTTGGAATTTTTTAAATAAATAATGGTGAATTATATTGACAAAATTTTTTCGCTATCACGAACTACAATGTGTTTCAGAATGGCTTGGATAAGTAAAAGCATTCCGAAGTTATCACCACATAAAGTGACACATGTCAAGTTTCCAAAAAAATGGCCTGGTCCTTAGGGTGAAAAATGGCAAGTTCCTCAGGCCCCTTTCACATGGGCAAGAATTCCGCTCGGGTGCAATGCGTGAGGTGAACGCATTGCACCCGCACTTAATCCGAACCCATTCACTCCAATGGGGCTGCTCAGATAAGCGGTGTTTTTTACGCATCACTTGTGCGTTGCGTGAAAATTCATAGAAGTGAATGGGGCTGCGTGAAATTCGCAAGCATCTGCAAGCAACTGAAGTATCAAAACACCAGACACCTTGTGGTCAACAGTAACGTGAGTAGCCAAATTGTGGCAATGTCATGATGCCTAACAGGTTCGAAAGTGTTAAGGTTATTCACCTATAAATTGATCATTATCATTTTTTGAGGTGGGAATTTTAACAGAACTAGTGAAGGTTTAGTTTTAAAGGGGTAAAATTTATAATTCAGTGACTTAATGGTTTGAAACATATAACATTATTGGAAAACCACCACTGCAGTTTATAATGCAGTTTTTAAATCTAAAACCAGAAGTGGATTCAAGAAGAATGGCAAATATAAAGGCAGGACCTATATAATGTAATTCTCCTGTTAGAAGGACACACATTTGTCTTTGCCTCAAAAACTGCATCAAAAAGTGCAGTGATGTTTTTCCCAAGAAACACTGGGGGAATTTATGAAACCCTGCACTTTAGAATTTTATCTTTAAATAGTGGCAAAATTGGGATCTTGTGACTTTCTGGGTTCACTTTTATAACCGCTTTTCAGTGGGTCTGAAAGTGGTTAGCTTTGTTACTTAGTTTCACTCCAGATTCATCATTGAAACTTTTTTTAACTAGCCAAAAGAACTGACTTCAACTGATCAGGTAGGTTAGGGTTGAGATAAGGGGTGTCAGACCCCCACTGATCAGATAGTTATGGCCTATCCTGAGGATAGACCATCACTTGTAAGTGATTGGTTAAAATCAGGAATGGCTGAAGGCCGAAGCACCAAATACTTTAAGCAGGACTTATTAACACATTTTTCAAGTCTAATTAGTGCCTTCCAGTGGATGAATAGGGGGAAATGGAGTTCTAAGGTCTGTCTCTCATTCTTCATTTCTTGTTGATTCCATGTGATGAACATGTCATGTGCTAAACTCACTTACTATGAAACTACATGTATCCAAAAATGTTAAACCTTTACATATTTTAGAATACAGATATAGCCAAGCTAATTTTGATGATTAATGCAAGTAAACAAAGCCAAGAATATTGAGCTTTTAATGGATTTCAATGGCATTTGTTACAAGATAACACTGTGACATGTTAGCAGTTTTAGCTCAGCTACATCTGTATATGAATCTTCTCTCTGTACAATATTTTAAATGATTCTTGTTCATCCATGAAACTTGAATATGATAGTGAATCCTGTTATTTTCAAGGCATAATGCCATCTATTGTAATCACCTTTGTGTATTGCCTGATTCTAGTAACTGGTAATTGAAAGGATGGAGGTCATTTTAACAATTTTCATACTGAACATTTCATCATCTTGAAGTGGTGTTGGAGCAAGGTAAATTATAGCATATGTTTTTCAGAATTATGTAGGATGCGTTACTTTTAAATGTTGTTTATCTATTGACTTATCTATTGACTACGGTATCTTCCCATTTCTCTCTGACAATGATCTTTTAACATTCTCAGCTGCTTACATGAACGCTTTGTGCCTTTCAGTTTCCTCCAAACAAATGCCTTACTGACCTTCATTTTTTCCATCAAAATATTGAGTTTAGCTGGACTGAGACATTTTCTAAATCATTTATTCTGTTCCCAGTTGTGCATTGTAAAGCATGTCGCAAACGTATTGTGCCTTGCAGCATACGTCTTCTATACCAATTAAATTAGTGCAATCCCATGTATTAACTTTTGAAAACTGCGAATACGTGTAATCTTTCTATTTACGGTATGTGTGATAAATGCATGAAGCTCTATTGGTATAATAATAGGATCCACTGTAAAATGTTTGTGCTATTGCAGAGAAAGTATAGACAGAGTATACATTTTATATTAATAATGTCCCCTTTCCCTAAAGGTTGATCTATAGGAAGATATAGTTTATGGTAGCCGGGGCTGGCCTAGAAGCTGTGGTGTGGCGGCATCTTTTTTCTTTCTTTATTTTAGAGGCCATTTATTATTTGTGGTACGCCACCCACTTGTGCCTATTTAGGTCACAGATTTTGCCGCAAAGGTGTTTTGTGACAACATCAGTGACTTTATCGGGCTCATGTCACTTTTGTGGCTGAAAAAGGGGGCATGGCATGGGCGGGGTAGAAGTTTAGACTTTTACTGCAGCAGAAAGTCTTGCTTAGCTCAGTTAGAACATCATAAATTACACTAATAAATGCAATACTCTTCTGTGGGCATCTGTATCTAGGCCTATTAAGAGAACAACAGCACTGTTATGCGGTCATTTCAACTTCTAGTGGATTACCTTACAAATAACATATTCCTCTCACAGCAGTAGTAAACTGACAATGGATTACATACCTTTGTAACAGATTATAAGTCTATGGGCACCTTCGGGCAATTTTTTTTATGATCGCATTTTACTAATTTTGGACAAAAAATATATTTATTGGTGGTCTTTATTGAACATGTTCAGTCTTTTCTGACATACAAGGGTTAAAATTCAGTTAGTATGCAAGCTGTCACAGTCTGTTTTCTTTGAATCTTGTCATTTGACATTCTGACTTCATAAACACTCATCATAGTGCAATCATTATCAAACTGATGAGAATATGGCTTCAATAAGTGTTTATGAGGTCAGAAGATCAGAGATAAGAGCTACACAGCCAGAATCCAAAGAAAACAGGCTGTGACAGTTTGCAGACAGATTTCTAACCCCAGGGCTGATATTTCTAATAAAGGCCAATTGAAAAAAATAATATTTATTCCAAAATGAGTAAAATACAATTATTAAAATAATGACTCTGAAGATGTACATAGCCTTTAAATATTTGTGATCACTGCTATAGAAGGACAGTATTTTATATTTAATGTTCACTGACATAGTACTACTGAAATGAAAAAGAGAAACAGTCAAAAATAAAAAATAAAGTGTCTTTATGAATATTGAGTTGACAAATACCCCTTTCTGATGGAAGTGCCCTTTAAGACCTCTGTTATACTTATGTAGGGCATAAACCTTCATGTATATAGCGTCTTGAAATGACACTCCATTTTTGCTTGTGCGCAAAGACAGGATCAGAGTTGGGTCTAATAACCAAGAAGAACTACAAGTGTAAGAGCAGAAGGCAAATGGAGATAGCGATGACGATATTATTAGGGGTAGTTTTCA
The DNA here is from genome assembly GCF_014858855.1 of Bufo gargarizans. Lineage (NCBI taxonomy): Eukaryota > Metazoa > Chordata > Amphibia > Anura > Bufonidae > Bufo > Bufo gargarizans. The sequence continues at coordinate 163,094,520 of NC_058080.1, forward strand.
ATCACTACTAACGGAGGCACCCATTTATCCATCATTAAATATGGCATGACAATAGGACAGTTACTGACTCAGCAGTTAATCAGAGAGTAATGTCAGAGCCATATTGGAATCTAAAGACAAGGTCAGAGCTGGGTTTAAAAACCAAGAAGTATTACATGTGTCAGGATAAAAGGCAGATTGGAAATCAGATAGTCCAGAGTCAAATCTGGGTCAGGGGGTAATCTAGAGAATTAATGAGACAAGTTGAGGTCAAAACAACAATCTGGCAGCATAATGAAGAGTCAATAAATGTCACTGGTGTCACGAGTTGGAGGTCCCAGGAGAGACCTCTGCGTTGTCAAGCAAAAACATAGAGCAATACGGTACAGTCACAACAGAGTTTATTGCACAAACAGAATCAAAGGAGGGAAACACAGGAAAATTGAGAGCTCTATGTACCGTCCGCACAGTGGGAGGAAACCCCCCACTGCGCCACTGTCTAGTAATACTCCAGAGGGGCGTGACTAAGCAACTCCTGGTATTCACTAGGGCCCCAGATGGTAAGGTTAGGCTTTGCCGCAGGGAGTTTCCAGGGTCCACTAGATAGTGACAACAGGAGCAAACGGACAACAGGTACCAGAAGGTACTGACGGTACATAGGCAAACATAGCAAACAGGCAAATACAAGCAGGCAATTAAAAACACAAGCAGGAGTTCACGCAAGGGAACAGGAGTGGCAATGAGCAGAGAAGGACTAGCTCCACCAGTGGTATACTGTGAGGCCTTGTCCATAGCACTCACAAGGCATGCTGCAGCAAGGGCTTGATGAACAGAGACATATGAATACACACAAGGTGACTCAAACATATCTGGCAGAACAGATACATAGGAAAGAGGACGGCAATGAACAAGTAGGAAACCCACAGAGCACAGACAGACACGGATCCCATGGGTCAGCAGCATGGGAGAGTGAGTGCAAACTAGGAGCAGGACAAGACAACACACACCAGGAGAGCTGACCCAGAACTGAGGAAACCTCAGTCTTATATACAGGTTCCATGGGTGCAGCAGAGAGGCCACACCCATGGAGCAGACAGAGAGGATTAACTCCAGATAGGAACACAGGGGAGTTAACCCATAAAGAATCACAAAGAACACACAGAAACAAAACTGCAGCGAGGATTAGTCCCATAGGGATTAGCAGGGACTTTGTGTAACTTAAGATAACGTAGACACATCTTGTACAGCCACATAATATGAATAGGTTCTTTTTATGTGTGCTATAGTTACACAGCATTTTCTTACAATTCTATTACAATACATAATATTGTGCAAATATTGTCTACCTGCTCTATTATACCGTGTGCAAGTATTGTTTGCATATAAAATCAATCTACATTTCCGTAACTGTAAATATGAGATTAATCTACACAATTAGTTTGGGACAATATCAAACCTTGTCTCATTCTGTAGTCTAAATGAAATATCTGATCACCAAATGAAATGGCGTCTTTCAACTGGTGATACAATCTGTAAATATAATTGATGATGTATTTATCAGTGTTACAAATAGCTCTTATGCAGATGTCTACAGTTTGTTCATGAGTTTCCAGTAATTAATCACTAGGTCTGTCAAAATGAACAATGTGCATCTGCAGCTTTCCCACTGACCAGCTATCCATTCCAACCGTAACTACTCCATCTCTAGGAAGCAATTGATTCTACAAATAGAACACCTTTCATCATTGCAAAACAATCTAAAAAGACCACCGGTTTATCTATCTGAAATGGTAGAATGATTCCATGAAACATAAAGGGATCCCATCCCAATAGAGTCGAACAGATCAGGGAGAAAAAAAGATAGGGGCCATTGTAGTCATTTGACAGGTTTCAGACAGAGTGTAAACCATAAGATGTACAAGTTCTGAATATCTTTTTCTATTCTCTTTCTAAACAATTATATTAGTATTTATAGAGGTTGGCCACTTTCTGGTTACTGTTGATGAATGTGTACATAAGATGACTATATGCCACTTACTAATATAGGTGTGTTGATATGCTGTGTCATTTTATATATTTCATAAGGTATGCCGCCTTTTTTGGCTTATGTGCTGTCCACATTGAGGTCCTGTTCTTAAAAAGGCTGGTGATGGAGGGTCATGTGGCCAGGCAAATCACTCAATATCCTCCATTCAAATACATTGCACCTGCCATCTGCACTTGCACTGTTGGGTACTGGGTAGTACTGGTGCAGTGTGTTGGAATGGAGGAGACTGAGTGATGCCTGGCCGCATGACCATCCATCAGCCGCCATCTTATGGACCGGACTTCTATGTAGACAGCACAGAAGATCTGCTCAACAAGGGGACAAGGTTTATAAAATATAGCAAACAGCACCAAATATCAACAAAGGCTTCATTAGTACTGTAGCCTTCTTATATAGACATTGTACAACAGTAGTTGGAAAGTGGCCATCACCTTTAAATAATGTAGACCCATGTATTTTTCACCATGTTGTATATTTGTAACATAATCTATACCATGGCATTGCTGTTAAATAGTACTGCACATCTAATAAAGTCCTCATTGGTTTGAGATCCACAGGGTTAGTCTAAAACCAAGCTCCCCATTAAAACTTTATTGAAGCATGATCTCAGATAAAATACAATATAGTGCAAGTGCAAGTTATTTGGGGGAGTAACCGCTCTGGCTGTACTGTGAATTAATTAGGGAACTGGGAACTAGAAACACAGTATTATCACTAGTGATGGACGAACATTGACCGGGACGATTCGCAAACACGAACGCACGTTTGCGATCAAATGTTCGCGAACCGCGCGTTCGCATCACGTCCATTGACTTTAATAGTAGGTGAACCTGAAAAGGTCATATTTGCAGCCACCAAATGCAAACTATGAGTGCACAAATAGTCCCACAACATGGACAGTGATACACCAGAGGGGGATCATTGGCAAAAATTCCCACAAAAAATATGCATTTTAATCAGGGACCATTTTTATGAATCCTAAAGAGAAACTGTCAAAAATGTGCCCTGCTGGAGCCTAGAAACATTTTATTTCCTATAGGTTTGATGTATACAAATGTGCAGCACTCCACATTTTTGTATTTATGCAGAGTCCATAAAAAAATGCATACGTTAATGTAGATTTCTTTTCTACCATGGAACTGTATGGTGAACGGACGCCACTGTACGGCATCAGTTTGAGGCATCTGTTAACGCACACATTTTTGGTATGTATTAAATGGATGGCAAAAATAGGATGTGAACCCAGCCCTAGTGTCAGAATATGCACCAGTACACAGCGGAGCAGTGTGGCAGAGAGGGGAGGCTGCCATGTACTGACAGAGTGCTACCTGGTCCTGGTGGTCAGTGATGAGGACTGTGTTTCCCAAGGATCATTTTCTACTTCGAAATACAGGACACAGTATAATACACTAGAATCTATATAATATAAAGATATTAGCCCTACCCCCGAATAATAATACAATTAGGTGGTCATTTACTATATAGAAATACGTCAATGTTAGGCGTATTTCTGACACAGATTGTGGCGCAAAGGTCCTTAGCACCGCAATCTGCATATTTTTCCTGCTCATGGCAGGTCTAAAAAAAGATGGCGTGGGCAGGGAAAGGGATACAGTTATGGCCATCCAGTTATTTGATACCACCACCATACATTGACCGGATAACACCGCCATACTGTGACAGGATAAAAGATTATAAGAGGGCACAGTACAGGGAATGACTAGGGGCACTGAACAGGGTGTGGTAAGAGGGCACAATGTATGGTATATGGTGGCACAGTACGGGGGGACCCTTTCACATTAGAAGGTCCTTATGGTGAATGTGGTTTGTACGCCACCATAATAAGAGGCAGAGGAGTGATACAGGGTTGCGATTATGTGGCTAGAGATAAAAAAAATTAACTGTTGGCCAGTACAGTCACCAAAAATTAGGCAATAGACATTCACCTGACAGCAAAGAACTTTGGATTATGTGGCTGGAGGTACATTAGGCAGTCACAGGATAAATATGTGCCTGTTGGCCAGTACAGCCTCCAAAAATTAGGCATTTACCTGACATAAAAGGCCTTTTATGCCGCTGTATATACATAAAACAAGGACCATTCTTTGTTCTGGGTTGTGGCGGATATGTGTGGGCTGGCATGAGGAAATTCAATTACATGTGGTCATCACAGGTTTTGAGTTCCTCTGAGATCCATGACTCATTCATTTAAAAAAATGTAAGGTAGTCCAGATTGTTGTTAGCTAGGCGAGTGCGCTTATCGGTCATGATCCCCCCATGAACGTCCATTCGGAAAGGACACTCGACGAGGGGCAAGCCAAGAGTTCTTCAGCAAATTGTGACAACTCTGGCCACAGGTCAAGCCTGCACACCCAGTAGTCAAGGGGTTCTTCGCTTCTCAGAGCGTCCACATTGGCCTTTAACCCGATGTAGTCGGACACCTGTCGGTCTACTCTAGGCATTCCCTGAGGCTGGATCCGGAGGACAGCTGTCGATGAGTTGGCTGCAAGAATGATCTCATATCCGAAGTCAACACATCTTCAAACCGCCCTCTTTTTGCAGGTGGGGTAGGATTGGTACCCGCACCTGTTTTGCTGTGGGTGGAAATTCCTCTGTCAGTCCCCGCAACAGCAGAATGCAGCTTCTCTCACAGCAAGGCCTGGAAATGCTGCATTCTGACAGCCCTCTGTGATGCTGGTAACATGTCCGCCATTTTGTGTTTGTACCTGGGTCTAAGTACGTTGCCACTCAGTACAGGTCCTTGACCTTTATGATTTTTATATGGGGGTCCCTCTTCAAACACTGGAGCATGAAGGACCCCATTTGCACTAAATTGGAAGCGGTGGAGCGCCCTGGCTCCTGCTCATTGCCCAGGAGAATGTCGTCCTCGGTCTCCTCCCCCCAGCGAACGGACAATACCAGGGATCCCCGAAAAGTTTAAAGCCTGCTCTTTTGCTCCTCCTCCTCCCCCCTGCCACCATCCTCCTCTCAGTCCTCTTCCGACTCCTGCTGTCTTGTCTCATTCAGCATTGTGACTTCCTCCTCTTTCAGCTCTTGCTCTTAGATGGCTTGATCAATGACACAAAGCAATGCACACTCCAGAAAGAAGGCGTAAGGTACAACGTCACTGATGGCGCCCTGGCTGCAACTGACCAGTTTGGTGATCTCATCAAATGGCCGCAGAAGTCTGCATGCGTCGCGCATGAGCAGCCACTGGCACGGTGAAAAGAAACCAAGCTCCCCAGAACTTGTCCTGCCACAGAGTTCGTATAGATAGTCTCTAATGGCACGTTTCTGCTGGAGCAGCCTATCAAGCATATGCAAGGTGGAGTTCCAGCGTGTCGGGCAGTCACAAATCAGACGTTTGAAGGGCAAGTAGTGTCATCGCTGAACATCAGCAAGGTCAGCCATGGCTGTGTAAGATCTTCTAATATGGCCAGAGATTTTACTGGCCTGCCGCAAGATGTCTTGGACCCCAGTGTATTTGACAACGAATCGCTGCACAACTAAGTTCATGATATGTGCCATGCACGGCACGTGTGTCATTTTGCCCTGTTTCAGTGCGCTCAGCAGATTGGCACCGTTGTCGCACATCACTTTACCAACTGTCAAATTGAAAGGGGTTAGCCACTGATCGGCCTGTGACCACAGAGCTGAAAGCAGTGCAGGACTGGTGTGGTTCTTGGCTTCCAGACACAACAGCCGCAGCGCAGCATGGCATTTTGGCTATTCTTTTATCCATTTGATGGTATATAGCGATCCTCAATTAGTATTAGGCAGAAACAGGTATATAGCACCCCTCAATCAGGATTTTGTGAAAGAAGAGGCATATCACAGCCCTCAAGCAGTTTTTTGGGGGGCAACAGGTATAGCACACCCATTGCAATTAGTTACTCCAATAGCGTTTGTCCCTCTATCTAGCTGCGGCAGTGCGGTATCGCAGCAGAATCACACACAACTACATCTGGGGCTTTGCTCCATTTGTCACACTGAAATTCAAGCGTTAGTTACTGCTGTTATATTCTGTTATTAAAAAACACCCCTTTTGGGCAAGATACAAAATTTCCGGCCTTTGCTGCATTTGTCAAAGTGAAATACAAGCTTGAAATACTGCAATACTATTCTAGGTTTAAAAAAAACACCCATTTTTGGCAAGACCCTACATCTGGAGCCTTTGCTGCATTTGTCACAGTGAAATACAAACTTGAAATACTGCAATACTATTCTGGGCTTAACCTCTTCCGGACACATGACGTACCGGTACGGCATGTTGTCCCGGTACTTAAGGAAACATGACAGACTGGTACGTCATGTGTATTTCCGATCGCCGCCGCCCGCGGGTGGTGATTGGAACAAGGTGCCTGCTCAAATCCTTGAGCAGGCACCTTGGTTAAATGCGCAGGGGGGTCCCGTGACCCCCCCTGTGTCAATTCAGACCTGCGGTTTGCGGCTTTTCATTAGTATGGCGGCGGCTGGCGGCGGGAGCCATCGGGTCCCCATGGGGCTGTAGGGGGACCCAATGGCATTGAAGGCAGCGCAATGCCTTCCTGATGCATCGTCGCTGCCTTCCTGTGACGAGTCTGTGAGATCCAGGACCCTGGATCTCGCAGGCCGGAAGCTGTATGAGTAATACACACAGTATTACTCATACAGCCAATGCATTCCAAAACAGAAGCATTGGAATGCATTGTAAAAGGGATTAGACCCCCAAAAGTTGAAGTCCCAAAGTGGGACAAAAAATAAAGTAAAACAAAAGTTGAAAAAATAAAGTTTCCCCACCCAAAAATTAAAAGTTTCAAGTAAAAATAAACAAAAACGTCATTTTCCCCAAATAAAGTAAAAAAAAAAAAGGTAAAATATAGGGGGGAAAAAAAAGTATACCTATTAGGTATCGCCACGTCCATATTGAAATAACATGACATATCACATGACCTAACCCCTCAGATGAATATCGCAAAAAAATAAAAACTGTGCTAAATAAATGATTTTTTTTTCACCTTACATCACAAAAAGTACAACAGTAAGCGATTAAAAAGGCGTATGCCCACCAAAATAGTACCAATCTAACCGTAACCTCATTCAGCAAAAAAATGAGCCCCTACCTAAGACAATTGCCTAAAAAATAAAAAAACTATGGCTCAGAATATGGAGACACTGAAACATCTTTTTTTTGTTTTAAAAAAGCTGTTATAATGTAAAACTTAAGTAAATTAAAAAAGTGTACATATTAGGTATCGCCGCGTCCCTATCGACCGGCTCTATAAAAATATCACATGACCTAACCCCTCAGGTAAACACTGTAAAAGAAAAAAAAAAAAAGATGTAAAAAAAGCAATTTTTTGTCACCTTACATCACAAAAAGTGTAATAGCAAGCCATAAAAAGTCATACGCACCCCAAAATAGTGCCATAGTGCCAAACCATCATCTCATTCCGCAAAAATCATACCCTACCCAAAATAATCATCAAAATTCTGAAAAAAAACTATGGATCTCAGACTATGGAGACACTAAAACATGATTTTTTATGTTTCAAAAATGAAATCATTGTGCAACATTTACATAAATAAAAAAATATACATATTAGGTATTGCCGCGTCTATATCGACCAGCTCTATAAAAAATATCACATGATCTAACCCCTCAGGTGAACATCATAAAAAAATAAAAATAAAAACGGTGTAAAAAAAGCCATTTATTATTATTTTACATCACAAAAAGTGTCATAGCAAGCAATCATAAAGTCATATGCACCCCAAAATAGTGCCATACAAACCAGCATCTTATCCCGCAAAAAAAGAGACCCTACCCAAGATAATCGCCTAAAAACTAAAAAAAATTTGGCTCTCAGACTATGGGGACACTAAAACATGATTTTTTTTTGTTTCAAAAATGAAATCATTGTGTAAAACTTACATAAATAAAAAGAAGTATACATATTAAGTATTGACGCATCCGTATCGACCGGCCATATAAAAATATCACATTGACCTAACAACTCAGGTGAACACCGTAAAAATATAAAATTAAAAACTGTGTAAAAAAAAAAGCCATTTTTTGTCATCTTACATCACAAAAAGTTTAATAGCAAGCAATCAAAAAGTCATATGCACCCCAAAATAGTGCCAATCAAACCTTCATCTCATCCCGCAAAAAATTAGACCCTACCTAAGATAATCACCCAAAAACTGAAAAAACTATGTCTCTCAGACTATGGAGACACTAAAACATGATTTTTTTGTTTCAAGAATGAAATCATTGTGTAAAAAAAAATGTATTCATATTAGGTATCGCCACGTCCGAGACAACCTGCTCTATAAAAATACCACATGATCTAACCTGTCAGATGAATGTTGTAAATAACAAAAAAACTGTGCCAAAACAGCTATTTCTTGTTACCTTGCCTCAAAAAGTTTAATATAGAGCAACCAAAAATTATATGTACCCTAAACTAGTACAAACAAAACTTCCACCCTATCTCGTGGCTTCTAAAATGGGATCACCTTTTTTGAGTTTCTACTCTAGGGGTGCATCAGGGGGACTTCAAATGGGACATGGTGTCAAAAAAAACTGTCCAGCAAAATCTGCCTTCCAAAAACCGTATGGCATTCCTTTCCTTCTGCGCCCTGCCGTATGCCCATAGAGCAGTTTACAACCACATATGGGGTGTTTCTGTAAACTACAGAAACAGGGCCATAAATATTGAGTTTTGTTTGGCTGTTATCCCTTGCTTTTTAACTGGAAATAAAATATTAAAATGGAAAATCTGCCAAAAAAAGTGAAATTTTTAATTTGTATCTATATTTTTCATTAATTCTTGTGGAACACCTAAAGGGTTAACAACGTTTGTAAAATCAGTTTTAAATACCTTGAGGGGTGTAGTTTCTTAGTTGGGGTCACTTTTATGGAGTTTCTACTTAAGGGGTGCATCAGGGGGGCTTCAAATGGGACATGGTGAAAAAAAAAACAGTCCAGCAAAATCTGCCTTCCAAAAACACTATGGCACTCCTTTCCTTCTGTGCCCTGCCGTGTGCCCGTACAGCAGTTTACGACCACATATGGGGTGTTTATGTAAACTACAGAATCAGGGCCATAAATATTGAGTTTTGTTTGGCTGTTAACCCTTGCTTTGTAACTGGTAAAAAAAAATATTAAAATGGAAAATCTGCCCAAAAAGTAAATTTTTAAATTGTATCTATATTTTCCATTAATTCTTATGGAACACCTAAAGTGTTAACGACGTTTGTAAAATCAGTTTTGAATACCTTGAGGGGTGTTGTTGCTAGAATGGGGTCATTTTTGGGTGCTTTCTATTATGTAAGCCTCACAAAGTGACTTCAGACCTGAGTTGTTTTTTGAAAATTTCTGAGAAATTTCAAGATTTACTTATAAACTTCTAAGCCTTGTAACATCCCCCAAAAATAAAATTTCCTTCCCAAAATGATCCTAACATGAAGTAGACATATTGCAAATGTAAAGTAATAACTATTTTTGTAGGTATTAATATGTAATATAGAAGTAAAGAAATTGAAAATTGGAAATTTGCAAATTTTTCAAAATTTTTGGCAAATTTTATATATTTTTTTATAAATAAAATTTTTTCTTTTACTCTATTTTACCAGTGTCATGAAGTACAATATGTCATGAAAAAATAATCTCAGTATGGCCTGGATAAGTCAAAGCGTTTTAAAGTTATCACCACATAAAGTGACACTGGTCGGATTTGCAAATAATGGCCTGGTCCTGAAGGTTCTGAGATAGTTTTTTCGTCACATATTGTACTTCATGACACTGCTAAAATTGGGTCAAAAATGAAAAAATTTTTGCATAAAAAATACCAAATTTATTAAAAATTTGGAAAAATGTGCAAATTTCAAAGTTTCAGTTTTTCTACTCCTGTAATACATAGTAATACCCCCAAAAATTGTGATGACTTTACATTCCCCATATGTCTACTTCATGTTTGTATCATTTTGGGAATGCCATTTTATTTTTTGGGGATGCTACATAGCTTGGAAGTTTAGAAGCAAATTTTGAAATTTTTCAGAAATGTTCCAAATCCCACTTTTTATGGACCAGTCAAGGTCTGAAGTCACTCTGTGAGGCTTACATAATAGAAACCACCCAACAATGACCCTATTTTAGAAACTACACCCCTCAAGGCATTCAAAGCTGATTTTGTAAACTTTGTTAACCCTTCATGGCAAATGGACATAAAATTAAAGAATTTTTATTTTATTTTTAATTTTCAAATATAACCCACTTTTTCCAGGAACAAAGCAAGGGTTAACTGCCAAACAAAACTCAATGTGGGTTGCCCTGATTCTGTAATTTGCAGAAACACCCCATATGTGGACCTAAACTACTGTTTAGCCAAACGGGAGGACATAGAAGGAGGGGAACACCATATTGTTTTTGCAAGGCAGATTTTGCAGGACTAGTTTTGTTTATAGCATGTCCCGTTTCAAGCCCCCCGTTGCACCCCTAGAATAGAAATTCCAAAAACATGACTCCATCTAAGAAAGTACACCCCTCAAGGTATTCAAAACTGGGTTTACAAACTTTGTTAACCCTTTAGGTGTTCCACAAGAGTTAATGGCAGATGGAGAGACAATTTTAGAAATTTTAATTTTTTGGGAAAATTTTCCATTTTAACCCATATTTTCCAGTAATAAAGTAAGGGCTAACTGCCAAACAAAACTCAATATGGGTTGTCCTGATTCTGTAGTTTACAAAAACACCCCATATGTGGTCCTAAACTACTGTTTGGCAAAACGGGAGGACGTAGAAGGAGGGGAATGTCATATGGGTTTTGGAAGGCAGATTTTGCAGGACTGGTTTTGTTTATACCATGTTCCATTTCAAGCCCCCTGTTGCACCCCTAGAATATAAATTCCAAAAAAGTGACTCCATCTTAAAAAGTACACCCCTCAAGGTATTCAAAACTGGGTTTACAAACTTTGTTAACCCTTTAGGTGTTCCTATCCATCTAGGAAACTACTGGATAAGGTGGTTGTTGTTTTGGGACTATTTTAGGGTAAATATGATTTTCGGTTGCTCTATATTACACTTTTTTGAGGCAAGGTAACAAAAAATTAAAATTCTAAAATTGTTTCTACATTCGCTATTAAGTTTGTGGAACACCTAAAGGGTTAACAAAGTTTGTAAAGTAACTTTTGAATACCTTTCGGGGTGTAGTTTCTTAGATGGGGTCACTTTTTGGAGTTTCTAGTCTAGGCTACATCAGGGGGGCTTCTAATGGGACATGGTGTAAATAAACCAGTCCATCAAAATCTGCCTTCCAGAAACCATATGGTGTTCCCTTCGTTCTATGCCCTGCCGTATGGCTATATAGCCATTTACGACCACATATGGGGTGTTTCTGCAAACTACAGAATCAGGGCAATAAATATTTAGTTTTGGCAGGGGTGGGTCTAGGGCCTCACAGCTAAGTGCTGTGGACCCCAACCACCAAAAACAATAAATCTGATAAAGTGTTTGTTTTTTCCCCTAACTAACTTTTCCCTTCTATCCCTGCCTAATGGTGCCTCTCCCTCACTGACCCTAACCTACTTGGAGGGTGATGGGTGCAGAAGGGTGATGGGTGCCAACGGGGAGATCGCAGGAGCTGGTGCTGGACGGTGCTGGATGGTGCAGGTGCAGCACCAGGAAGAGGAGGGGAGAGAGGAGCGTCGGGAGTTTGAATCTCCCACCTCTCTCCAGGACCAATCAGCACCATGGACAGCACCCATCAGGACCACGGCCAGCACCGCCTCCCCCAAATGCTCGGACTGTGATTGGTGGTGTGTGGAAATGCAGCAAACCGCAGGTCTGAATTGACCTGCGGTTTGCTGCGATCACCGATGCGGGGTGGTCACATGACCCCCCCTCCCGGCATTGTGACAGGATGCCCGCTGAATGATTTCAGCTGACATCCTGTTCCTATTAACCCAACGGTACGTCCTGAGTCCTTAAAACTGTGTTTATGGCAGTTGGGATTTGAAGAGAAAGACTTGCAGACTTGTGTTGGCTAATGTAGGCAATTTTTTGGGAATATCTCAGGAACTGTACTTCCTAGAGAGCTGAGACCTGGTCTAAAACCTTCCCGGACACCTGATGTACCGGTGTGCCAAATTTGGTGAAGATCGGTCCAGTCGTTTGGTCAGTCATAAAGAACAGACAGACAGACAGACAGACAGAAAACTAATTTTTATATATAAAAGAGATAAATAAATGTGCTTCAGAATTTTTTAATTACTATAATTGGATCTGGGTCCTTTTGTAGGTTCAACATTTAGAAATGGTCTGTTTCATAATTTTGGAATTATAGCTAGTTTTTACATAATTCCCCCACTATCACAGACTGTAACTCAAATGTACAATTAACTGATATGCAGTTTCAAAGCGCCCGTGACCTCTGGCATCATTATGTCATTATGTCAGATTTCATCCCAGATAAAAATGTGTGAGTTGCACTGTTCATTGGACCTTTCAATTTACAGTCCAAAATGGTGTCAATACAAGTCGAGGCTATCAGCAACTTTAGGAGGGGTCAAATCAATGATTTGGCACATTTTTACAATTAATAAAAACATTGTTGAGCTCAGCAACACTCAAACTTGACTAAAGTGCATTAATGTAAAAAAAAAATCTTGATAAATAAAAACCACTTCACAACATGAAGCATAAACAGACTTGGCTTGGTCGAACATGTCTGTGTATACCATTGGAAGAGCGGAGAAAGCCACTGCCAGACACTCCAGGCGGCGGCTTATCTCCTGGGAAAACTAATGGATCCAGCGAAAATTTTTAATTTCACCCGATCCTTGTCTCCCCAGACAATCTCTATTAGTGGAGAGTTGGGAGCTCCCCATACACATTAGTGTGTTGGCTATTCTTAATGGGTTTGGCTGACAAAAGACTAATTTATGTGGCCAGCTTGAGTCGTAGGCATATTAATGTCTATAATTGTCACAAAGAGGTGGAGGGGATGGTGCACCACTGACCCCACCCACACCCCTTTCGCTGCCTACTTGCACTGTCAGTCCTAGGTAACGGAGCACAACTGGGCGGCGTTCTCTAGCCTTGGTAAGTGCAGAGGGACAAACAAGACAAACAAACATAGAATAGTCAACAAACCGAGTCTGAACCTGGAGGTAACAACAGTACAAGAGGATTAGCAAAGATGGGTCATAAACAAGCCAAAATAAAAAAAAAACAGGAGAAGCGAAGCACAAGGAGCAAGCAAGGATGGAGACGATCAATGAGTTGGGAGTAAAAAGCCACGGAATCACACAAAGGAACACTAAATAGGACCTTATTCACAGGCAACCTGTGGCCAGCAGGTTGCCTGTATATATAGTGGGGAAGAGGAGTCATGTGACGTGGCCAGCGTCACATGACTCATTCCTAGCAAGAAGATTCATGTGACGTGGCCAGCGCCACATGATTTATTCCCCTGCAACCAGCCAAGCGCCCAGCTTGGCGCTCGGACGTCTTACAGTTGCCATGGGAGTGGAGGACGCCAACCGCGCTAAGGAGGTGAGTGCAGTCAGATCCACCCTGCCCCCTATTGCTGTGGAGCTGAGTATGCAGCGCACTTCCTTACTCCATACTAGCCGCAAGGTGCTGGCGGCATTGAGAAGGGGGAACATGAAGCCGGCGCCTCGTGACAATAATGCAGTCATGAATGAAAAAACAGAGGACTTTTCTCAAGTTGTAAACCAGTTCTATAGTGAGATACTGTGGAGAAATGAAACCAAGATTAACGTGCACCAAAATGACAGAAAGAGAACAGTGTGTAGAAGAAAATATAGTACATAGTTGGAAAAACATGGTGGATGCAGTATTGTGGCTTGGTCATGTACGGCTACTAGTTGAACTTGGTGACTGATGGTTACTGATAGGGATGAGCAAATCGACTTCGGATGAAACATCTGAAGTCGGTTCGCATAAAACTTTGTTTCAATACTGTACGGAGCGAGCGATTCGTACAGTATTAGAATGTATTGGCTCCAATAAGCCGAAGTATTTACTTCACAAAGTTATTACTTTGCGCAATAACTTCATACATTGATTTCTACTGTAAAAAAAAAACATTTCCTGCTCGCTCTGTACAGTATTGAAAATAAGTTTTATGCAAATCGATTTTGGATTTTTCATCCAAAGTCAATTTGCTCATCCCTAGTTACTGATGATGTGCCTACAGATAGAGGTACTGTATCTGGATGAATTTTGAAGTGCATAGAGCTGTACTTTTTGTTCAGATACAGTTACAAAAAAATAACACATGCTGCATAAAAAACAAACACATTACACAGGCACACCTTGAGGGAAGCATATTATGTTACCCCTCGCCTTCTTATTTCCCTCTTAAATGAGTTGTCTCACTTTAGCAAATGGCATTTCTCATGTAGAGAAAGTTAAAGGGGTTATCAAAGAGTATAAAAAGCTCCCATATATGCCGGGCCCCTCACATTGAATATACAGTGGGATGCGAAAGTTTGGGCAACCTTGTTAATCGTCATGATTTTCCTGTATAAATTGTTGGTTGTTACGATAAAAAATGTCAGTTAAATATATCATATAGGAGACACACACAGTAATATTTGAGAAGTGAAATGAAGTTTATTGGATTTACAGAAAGTGTGCGATAATTGTTTAAACAAAATTAGGTAGGTGTCATGGTCTTACCTCCTTGCTGTTCCCTTCGTTTGACATGTGCTGGCGGCCATCTTGGTTTCTGGGTTTTCTTGTAGCCTCCCACCCTGCGGCTCCTCCTTCCCACTGGGAGGAGCTGGATGCCTAGCTCATATATATAGGAGGTCTGTGGCTTCAGTTCCTTGCTTGGTCCTCCTGTGTTCACATGCTTCCAAGACTGCTGCTGCTTCTGGTTCCTGATCCTGGCCTCGTCTGACTACCCCGTTGGTTCCTGATTCCGGCTTCGTCTGACTACCCCGTTGGTTCCTGATTCCGGCTTCGTCTGACTACCCCGTTGGTTCCTGTTCCTGGCTTCGTCTGACTACCCTTCTGGTTCCTGACCTCTGTCTCCGCAAGACCCTGCTTCGGTTTAGCCATCCGTTCGGACTTTGCTACGGCTTACTCTTCAATAAAACCTTCTTATTTTCCACTTATCTCTTGTTGTACGTCTGGTTCATGGTTCCATGACATTAGGACCAAGCCATGAATTCTGACGGTACAGGGCCACCCTCGCTACCTACGCTGGTTGCCAGACTTGATCAGCAGGATCACCTGTTGGGTCGGTTCGCTGTGGCGTTGCAAACCCTGCTTGAACGCACGGCTCATTTAGCTTCCGTTGCCGATGGGTCGGTTGTCGCTCCTGGGCCCGCTCCCACTGCCGCTCCGGTTGTTGCGCCAGAGTCTACCCTGACACCTGTTGCTGCGCCTGTGGTGTTTCAGGGTATGACCGGTTCTGCCCCCCTTCCACAGCGCTTTGGGGGAGAGCCAACTCAGTGCCGAGGTTTCCTTAACCAGGTGGGCATTTACTTCGAGTTGCTGCCACATGCCTTTCCTACTGAGAGATCAAGGGTGGGCTTCTTGATCTCGCTGCTCTCGGACAAGGCCTTGGCCTGGGCCAGCCCTTTATGGGAGAACAACAATCCGGTGGTTGCCGAGTTTTCCGGTTTTGTTGCTTCTCTTCGGAAGGTATTCGATGTGCCGGCTCGTGCTGCCTCTGCTGCGAAGCTCCTTATGTCCATCAGACAGGGTTCACGATCCGTAGCTGAATACGCCATTGAGTTTCGTACCCTGGCAGCAGAGGTGGGCTGGAATAATGAGGCTCTGGTCGCTGCTTTCTCTCATGGTCTCTCGGATGCCTTGAAGGATGAGGTTGCAGCTAAGGACCTACCAGTGGAGCTCGAGTCTCTTATTTCTTTCCTGATTTTGATTGACACCAGACTCAGGGAGAGACCTTCCTTTAAGGAGAGCCTGCGGAGGTCTCCTAACAGATTGGCGCCTACGTTTGCTGTCCCACCCGTGCCTCCCTCTCCTCCCACGCCTCCTGGGGATGACTTGTCTGGGGGTGAACCCATGCAGCGGGGGTTTGCTCGCCTGTCTGAGGGGGAGAGGGTACTCCGGAGACGCGAGGGCCGATGCATGTACTGTGGTCTCGGTGGGCATTTTCGGTTGGCATGTCCGAACCGTCCGGGAGAACGCTCGCACCTGAGGTCCTGTCGGGGGCAGATCTTGGGTGGAGTCTCCTCGTCCCCGGTTTCCCGTGTTGACAAACCACTGATCACGGTTGTCCTCTCCTGGGTCGGGGGCTCGGTGACGACCCAGGCGTTGGTGGACTCTGGTGCTGGTGGTTTGTTCATTGATAGAGTGTTCGTTGCCGCCAATTCCATTCCTCTGCAGCCTCGAGGTTCCCCACTGGCTCTTGAGGCGATAGACGGCAGACCCCTTCTGCCGCCACACGTGACTCATGAGACCCTTCCAGTGGGGATGGCCATTGGTGCCGTTCACAGAGAGTCGGTCTGTCTCCAGGTTATTTCGTCTCCACACTACTCGGTGGTCTTGGGGTACCCCTGGCTCCAGAAGCATAATCCGACTTTCGATTGGAGATCGGTCGAGATCCTCTCGTGGTCACCGCAGTGTGGGGCTAGTTGCATCCATGGGCCTGTCAAGTTGCTGTGTACTTCCTCGGACTCTCTGTTGCCTCCTGAATACGAAGAGTACCGGGATGTATTCGATAAGGTGCGCGCGGTTGCCCTACCTCCGCACCGCCCATACGATTGTGCCATAGAGTTACAATCCGGTGCCGTTCCTCCTCGTGGCAAAGTCTATCCACTGTCGGTAGCGGAGAATGAGGCCATGGAGGAGTACGTGAGGGAGGCGCTTTCACGCGGACACATTCGCAAATCCTCGTCCCCGGCAGGGGCTGGATTTTTCTTTGTGAAAAAGAAGGGCGGCGAGTTGAGGCCTTGCATCGATTACAGGGGTCTCAATCGCATCACGATCAAGAACGCTTACCCGATACCCTTGATTTCCGAGCTGTTCGATCGCCTCAAAGGGGCCACGGTCTTTACCAAACTCGACCTGAGGGCGGCATATAACCTGGTAAGGATCAAGGCGGGCGATGAGTGGAAGACCGCGTTTAACACCAGGACCGGTCATTATGAATCCTTGGTTATGCCCTTTGGGTTGTGCAATGCGCCCGCAGTCTTCCAGGAATTCATCAACGATGTTTTCCGTGACCTGTTGCAGCAGTGTGTGGTGGTCTATTTGGATGACATCTTGGTATATTCTGCATCCATGGAGGCCCACATTCTGGATGTCAGACGAGTGTTGCAACGCTTACGAGAGAACAAGCTGTTCGGTAAGCTTGAGAAATGCGAATTTCACCGATCCCAGGTAACCTTCTTAGGTTACATCATTTCCGCTGAGGGGTTCTCCATGGATCCTGAGAAGGTTTCGGCTGTCTTACAGTGGCCCCAGCCCAGTGGGCTTCGTGCCCTGCAGCGCTTTTTGGGCTTCGCCAATTATTATCGGAAGTTCATCAGGGACTTTTCCATGCTAGCCAAGCCTCTCACGGATCTGACCAGGAAGGGCAGTAATCCTCAGGTCTGGCCGCTCGAGGCCATCCGAGCTTTTGAGGCTCTAAAGTCCGCCTTTGTGTCGGCTCCGATTCTGTCGCATCCCAACCCTGGGTTGCCTTTTGTCCTCGAGGTGGACGCGTCTGAGACGGGAGTAGGCGCCCTCCTGTCTCAGCGTAGAACACCAGAGGGTCCCCTGCTTCCTTGTGGGTTTTACTCCCGGAAACTGTCTTCCGCGGAGTGCAACTATCAGATTGGTGACAGGGAGTTATTCGCCATCGTGCAGGCCCTTAAAGAATGGAGGCACTTGCTCGAGGGCTCGGTGGTTCCGGTTCTCATCCTGACGGACCACAAGAATCTGACCTACCTCTCTGAGGCCAAGAGATTGACACCACGTCAGGCCAGATGGGCTCTGTTCTTGTCACGTTTTAATTACGTGGTCTCCTACCTACCCGGCTCCAAGAACATCAGAGCGGATGCCTTATCACGGCAGTACTCCGAGCTGTCCGGGGAGGAGTCGATTCCGACTACGGTCATACCCCCGAATCAGATCCTGGCCGCTATTCGCACCAGCCTGACTTCTCCTCTGGGTGAGCAGATTTTGGCGGCTCAATCTGGTGCTCCCTCTGGGAGACCCAACGGCAGATGTTTTGTGCCTGAGGAGTTGCGCACTCGGTTGTTGCGAACCTACCATAACTCCAAGGCCGCGGGGCACCCTGGAAAGAATCAGCTGTCCTGGGCGGTTTCACGTCTGTTCTGGTGGCCTTCTCTACGTTCCGACATCGCCGCATATGTAGCGGCATGCTCCGTTTGTGCCCAGAGTCTGTCCCCTCGGCACCTTCCGTTGGGCCTTTTGCAACCCATAGCCACCGGGGAGCGTCCATGGTCACACCTGGGGATGGATTTCATTGTGGACCTCCCTGCATCCCGAGGCCATACGGTCATTCTCATGATTGTGGATCGGTTTTCCAAAATGTGCCACTGTGTTCCTCTCAAGAAGTTACCCTCTGCACAAGAGTTGGCCTCGATTTTTGCCAGGGAGGTCTTCCGGTTGCACGGTTTGCCCAAGGAGATTGTGTCGGATCGGGGGAGTCAGTTTGTGTCCAGGTTCTGGCGCGCCTTTTGCTCCCAGTTGGGGATTCATCTCTCTTTCTCCTCGGCCTACCACCCTCAGTCCAATGGGGCCGCAGAACGATCCAATCAGGCCTTGGAGCAATTCCTTCGTTGCTATGTCTCCGATCACCAAGACAATTGGGTTGACCTCCTGCCTTGGGCTGAGTTTGCCAGGAACACGGCGGTGAACTCTTCCTCTGGGACGTCTCCCTTCATGGCCAATTATGGGTTCCAACCTGCCGTGTTACCGGAGGTATTCTCTCCCCAGGATATTCCGGCTGTGGAGGATCACCTTTCCGTCCTACGTGCTTCTTGGGTACAGATCCAGAGGTCCCTTGAGGTCTCTGCGCAGCGCCAGAAACTCCAGGCTGATCGCAGACGAGCGCCCGCTCCTTCCTACCAGGTCGGAGACCGCGTATGGTTGTCCACCCGCAACCTCAACCTTCGAGTGCCCACTCCCAAGCTGGCGCCTCGCTTTGTTGGTCCCTTCCGAGTGCTTCGCAGGGTAAACCCGGTAGCCTATGCCCTTGCGCTTCCTCCTGGCATGCGGATCTCCAACGTGTTTCATGTCTCCCTGTTGAAGCCACTGGTGTGTAATCGTTTCACTTCCTCGATTCCTCGGCCTCGTCCGGTCCAAGTGGGCAATCGTGAGGAGTATGAGGTGAGCAATATCCTGGACTCATGCCTGGTCCGCGGCCGGGTGCAGTTTTTGGTCCATTGGCGTGGTTATGGTCCAGAGGAGCGTTCCTGGGTTCCCTCCGCAGATGTCCATGCTCCTGTCTTGCTCCGAGCCTTCCACGCACGCTTCCCTCAGAAACCGTTCCTTACTCCGCGGAGGAGGGGCCCTTGAGGGGGAGGTACTGTCATGGTCTTACCTCCTTGCTGTTCCCTTCGTTTGACATGTGCTGGCGGCCATCTTGGTTTCTGGGTTTTCTTGTAGCCTCCCACCCTGCGGCTCCTCCTTCCCACTGGGAGGAGCTGGATGCCTAGCTCATATATATAGGAGGTCTGTGGCTTCAGTTCCTTGCTTGGTCCTCCTGTGTTCACATGCTTCCAAGACTGCTGCTGCTTCTGGTTCCTGATCCTGGCCTCGTCTGACTACCCCGTTGGTTCCTGATTCCGGCTTCGTCTGACTACCCCGTTGGTTCCTGATTCCGGCTTCGTCTGACTACCCTTCTGATTCCTGACCTCTGTCTCCGCAAGACCCTGCTTCGGTTTAGCCATCCGTTCGGACTTTGCTACGGCTTACTCTTCAATAAAACCTTCTTATTTTCCACTTATCTCTTGTTGTACGTCTGGTTCATGGTTCCATGACAGTAGGTGCATAAATTTGGGCACTGTTGTCATTTTATTGATTCCAAAACCTTTAGAACTAATTTTTGGAACTCAAATTGGCTTGGTAAGCTCAGTGACCCCTGATCTACATACACAGTTGAATCCAATTTTGAGAAAGAGTATTTAAGCGGGTCAATTGTACAAACCGGATTCCCAAAAAGTTGGGACACTATACAAATCGTGAATAAATACTGAATGCAATGATGTGGAGGTGCCAACTTCTAATATTTTATTCAGAATAGAACATAAATCACGGAACAAAAGTTTAAACTGAGAAAATGTACCATTTTAAGGGAAAAATATGTTGAATCAGAATTTCATGGTGTCAACAAATCCCCAAAAAGTTGGGACAAGGCCATTTTCACCACTGTGTGGCATCTCCCCTTCTTCTTACAACACTTAACAGCCGTCTGTGGACCGAGGAGACCAGTTTCTCAAGTTTAGAAATAGGAATGCTCTCCCATTCTTGTCTAATACAGGCCTCTAACTGTTCAATCGTCTTGGGCCTTCTTTGTTGCACCTTCCTCTTTATGATGCACCAAATGTTCTCTATAGGTGAAAGATCTGGACTGCAGACTGGCCATTTCAGTACCCGGATCCTTCTCCTACGCAGCCATGATGTTGTGATTGATGCAGAATGTGGTCTGGCATTATCTTGTTGAAAAATGCAGGGTCTTCCCTGAAAGAGATGACGTTTGGATGGGAGCATATGTTGTTCTAGAACCTGAATATATTTTTCTGCATTGATGGTACCTTTCCAGACATGCAAGCTGCCCATGCCACACGCACTCATGCAACCCCATACCATCAGAGATGCAGGCTTCTGAACTGAGCGTTGATAACAACTTGGGTTGTCCTTGTCCTCTTTGGCCCGGATGACATGGCGTCCCAGATTTCCAAAAAGAACTTCGAATCGTGACTCGTCTGACCACAGAACAGTCTTCCATTTTGCCACACTCCATTTTAAATGATCCCTGGCCCAGTGAAAACGCCTGAGCTTTTTCTTGCTTAGAAATGGCTTCTTCTTTGCACTGTAGAGTTTCAGCTGGCAACGGCGGATGGCACGGTGGATTGTGTTCACTGACAATGGTTTCTGGAAGTATTCCTGAGCCTATTCTGTGATTTCCTTTACAGTAGCATTCCTGTTTGTGGTGCAGTGTCGTTTAAGGGCCCGGAGATCACGGGCATCCAGTATGGTTTTACGGCCTTGACCCTTACGCACAGAGATTGTTCCAGATTCTCTGAATCTTCGGATGATGTTATGCACAGTTGATGATGATAGATGCAAAGTCTTTGCAATTTTTCGCTGGGTAACATCTTTCTGATATTGCTCCACTATCTTTCTGCACAACATTGTGGGAATTGGTGATCCTCTACCCATCTTGGCTTCTAAGATACACTGCCACTCTGAGAAGCTCTTTTTATACCCAATCATGTTGCCAATTGACCTAATTAGTGTTAATTGGTCTTCCAGCTCTTTGTTATGCTCAAATTTACTTTTTCCAGCCAAATTTACTTTTTCCTTATTGCTACTTGTCCCAACTTTTTGGGGATTTGTTGACACCGTGAAAATTTTAATCAACGTATTTTTCCTTTAAAATTATACATTTACTCGGATTAAACGTTTGATCTGTCATCTACGTTCTATTACAAATAAAATATTGACATTTGTCATCTCCACATCATTGCATTCAGTTTTTATTCACAATTTGTTTAGTGTCCCAACTTTTTTGGAATCCGGTTTGTAAGTTTCTCTACTCTTTTAATTTTCTCTGAAGAGTAGCAACATGGGGGTCTCAAAACAACTCTCAAATGACCTGAAGACAAAGATTGTTCACCATCATGGTTTAGGGAAAGGATACAGAAAGCTGTCTCAGAGATTTCAGCTGTCTGTTTCCACAGTTAGGAACATATTGAGGAAATGGAAGACCACAGGCTCAGTTCAAGTTAAGGCTCGAAGTGCAAGAAAAATCTCGGATAGACAGAAGCGACGAATGGTGAGAACAGTCAGAGTCAACCCACAGACCAGCACCAAAGACCTACAACATCATCTTGCTGCAGATGGAGTCACTGTGCATCGTTCAACCATTCGGCGCACTTTACACAAGGAAATCCTGTATGCGAGAGTGATGCAGGGGAAGCCTTTTCTCCGCCCACAGCACAAAAAGTGCCACTAAAGCACATTTGGACAAGCCAACTTCATTTTGGAATAAGGTGCTGTGGACTGATGAAACTAAAATGGAGTTATTTGGCCATAACAAGAACGTTATGCATGAAGGAAAAAGAACTCAGTATTTCAAGAAAAACACCTGCTACCTACAGTAAAATATGGTGGTGGTTCCATCATGCTGTGAGGCTGTGTGGCCAGTGCAGGGACTGCCAATCTTGACAAAGTTGAGGGACGCATGGATTCCACTCAGTATCAGCAGATTCTGGAGACCAATGTCCAGGAATCAGTGACAAAGCTGAAGCTGCGCCGGGGCTGGATCTTTCAACAAGACAACAACCCTAAACACTGCTCAAAATCTACTAAGGCATTTATGCAGAGGAACAAATACAACGTTCTGGAATGGCCATCTCAGTCCCCAGACCTGAATATAATTGAAAATCTGTGGTGTGACTTAAAGAGAGCTGTCCATGCTTGGAAGCCATCAAACCTGAATGAACTAAAGATGTTTTGTAAAGAGGAATGGTCCAAAATACCTTCAACCAGAATCCAGACTCTAATTGGAACCTACAGGAAGCATTTAGAGGCTGTAATTTCTGCAAAAGAAGGATCTGCTAAATATTGATTTCATTTCTTTTTTGTGGTGCCCAAATTTATGCACCTGCCTAATTTTGTTTAAACAATTATAGCACACTTTCTGTAAATCCAATAAACTTCATTTCACTTCTCAATTATCACTGTGCGTGTCTCCTATATGATATATTTAACTGACATTTTTTTATCGTAACAACCAACGATTTATACAGGAAAATCATGATGATTAACAAGGTTGCCCAAACTTTCGCATCCCACTGTACTTTCCTCGTTCTCCACGCCGCTCCTGGTCCACATACTGCCGCTGCTGCTTCTCCCCATGCGCAAATGAAAACATCCGGTGTCGGCAGGGGCAGCCAATGGCAGTTGATGCTAGGAAGGCTTGTCCCCATCTGCCATTGGCTGCTCCTTTCTCCTGAAACCGGATGCTTTTATCTGCACATGGGGAGAAGCAGCAGCGGCAGTATGGGGGAACAAGAGCGGCGCAGGGAGCAGGGAGACAGGTAAGTACATTTATTGTGAGGGGCCCGGCATATGGAGGAGCTTTTTATACTCTTTGATAACCCCTTTAATAATGAAAAGCACTTACTAATAGGGATGAGTGAACCGGTGAACGTTCGGGTTCACCGGATTCGGCCGAACTTCAGGTCAAAGTTTGGGTTCGGGACCCAAACTTGACCCGACCTTGAGCTCGAACCAAAACTGTTTTGGAGTCATGGTTCCATCTTTGCTGCTGCAGGTAAGTGTTGGTTGTTCTGGTGTTCTGTTGTTACACAGGGTGCTTTCATGCCGTTCAGTTGCTGCTCTATGTCTTTTTCATCCCCTTTGTTGCTGACCTGTTGGAGACTCCCGTTCCTCCGTGTCATGGAGGAATCGGTTGTCGCCACCTTCTGACACTATATCGCATGGACCGATAGGGTCTGTAGGGCCGAGGTTCGAGAGTATGAGCCTTCCTACCATCAAGGGTGGCTCATACAGACAGGGGGTCAGGGATAGATTGAGGGAAGCCTCAATGGTGACCTGCTCCCTGTTTCCTTGCATCCAGGCTTAGTATATTTTCCCTTTTATCAGCTATATACGATGGGGGGTTCCCCTGTCCCCACAGTGACAGTTTGTCCAACTAAGCCCCTCTGCTTTTTGCCTTTGGAAGATGACTCAGCATGTGTCACCTTCTGTTTTCTGGAGTTACCAGTAACGGCACAGTTTGGGGTAACAGGTGTTGCCATCGTTGTTGAACCGTAGCTTGTGTTAATCTGTCCCCTCGTCCATTCTCGGTGGTTCTTTGCTCTTGGACTGGTTGCTGGCAGCTTTCCTTTGGTGTACTGGCTGTGGTTGGGGAATGCATGCTAGCAGCTGCTCAGAGTGTGAACTTGTTTTAAGATGGATGCGGTTTTCAGTACGGTTTCTCCTGACTGCTTTGGCTGGCTGCCAAGGGACTAGTTTGTGGTCCTGGCGTGCTGGCGGCAGTTTTGAGGGATGTGCTGACACCGAATCTGTATTTTTTACCTCCATTATGTTTTGGGGAGGGCTGGTGTATTGGACCATGACACTTTTGCCATGCATGCTTGTTGCCAGTCGCAACATGTTGTTTTAGCATGTTTTGACATTTCCCCTTTAAGTTTTGTGTTCCTGCCCTTCCTGATGTGTTCGGGGGTAAGTTGTGTACTTGGTGGAGCTGTGTGGCCTCTGGCTCTTCTTATACTGTGTTGTGAGTCTGAGGTCAGATTGTTGTCTGCTTTTATTTGTATAGGAGCCCTGCTCCTCTCTGGATGTGCCATCTTTCCAGTGTGAGTGCATCCTAGTTGGACATCATTTGTCACACTGGCACGGTCCCTCAGGTGACTGGTGTCAGGAGATCAGAGAGACTGGCTGAGCATGGAGGAATCTAGCAGCCTTCTTCATTTCTATTTATTCAGTGTTGATAGGGTTAATGGCCACTTCCCTTTTCTCATCTGTTGCTCAGTGGTCATCACTTCTACCCTTTATAGTCTGACCCCACCCTTCTGACTATGCGGTAGATAGCTTCATTTGGGTTTGGCTGAGCTGGTTTGAGGTCGTCTCCAGTGTTCCTGTTCTTCCATCTCTACAGAAGTTAAGTGTTGTATTTGTTATATTCCCTGTTGTTGTATCTGGGTCTGAGACAGAGACTTCCATTCGTCCATCTGGGGAGGAATGGGTTGTCTCTGGTCCTTAACTTATTCCACAGCGGAGAATTGAAATGCCGTCTAAGAAAAGGGAGGAACCGCATGGTCCTGCGGGAAGTACCGCTAGGAGATCAGCCGCAGGTTTGGAAAGTGGGTCTAAACAATCGGGCCTAAATAAATATATCTGGTTCCGAACTCACCAGGGCCAAGATCCCCACAAAAAGAAAAAACTGTGGATTCTAGACCGCAGGATCTTACACATGAGACGTCAGTTGATGGGGGAGAGGGAGAGAGGGGAACCCCAGTGACATATACAGAAACAGATGTAAAAATGGTGCAGGATATACTCTGTACGGTCTCACGGATGGAGAATTTAATGGGCAATCTAGTAACCCAGGTTGGGGCAGTACAGACAGATGTTATGGTTATACGAGCGGAGATGGAAAAAGTTAGACAACGGTTGCAAGAGATGGAAAAAAAGATCCTCCCTCTTGAGAAATCTGTTCAGAAATTAGAGAAGGAAGTGATAGCTTTAAAACAGACAAACGCTAAGATGGAACAAAAATTGGTAGATCAGGAGGACAGATCAAGAAGGTCAAATATAAGATGTGTGGGGATTCCAGAACGAGCGGAGGGAGATAACTGCACCGATTTTATGGAGAGATGGTTAAGGGAAAACAGTAGAGAAGGTACTCTCTCTCCCCTGTTCTCCATCGAAAGAGCACACAGGATCCCCACAAAAAATAGGGTACCAGGAGACTATCCTAGACCGATATTGGTGAAATGTTTACTATCTAAGGACCGAGATGGAATATTAGCCGACGCTAGAACCTCGGAAAGATATCACATACAAGGGGTAAAGATTAAACTTTTTCCAGACTACTCATTCAGTACTAATGCACAAAGAAGAGAGTTCATATCGGTAAAAAAAAGATTAAGGGAAGCAGGTAAAAAGTATAGCCTTTTTTTTCCAGCAAAATTAAGGGTAGAACACAATGGCAAGTTCATTTTTTTTCAGACTCCGGAGGAGGTTAGCGAGTGGGCGGACGGGGAGGGTCTCTGAGGTTGGGGGGGAGGAGGCGATAGGTGCCAATATGCTAAGATATGGAGTCGCCCGGACTGCCGACCAGCAGAAGGGGGGACTATTATGGAGGGGTTGGGGGGGGGGTGGGGCATGGAGAGAATTATTATTTTTTTTTTTTTTTTGGCTCTATCTGGATAGATGGTTAGGGTTCTATCATTGAATGTGAGAGGGCTCCGCGAGAGGGTTAAAAGGTTTGCTATCCTTGAGTGGATCAAGAGGTTCCTGCCAGCCGTCATCTGCCTCCAGGAGACGCATTTAGATAAAGAATCAGTCAGGTGGTTAGAGAGGAGATGGATGGTGGTGGGATATCATTCGGTATACACTACCTACTCTAGAGGGGTCTCGATTTTGATACATAATAAAATTAAGTTTGAGGCTTTGGCATGTGAGGCTGATGATCGCGGCAGGTACCTCTTTCTATATTGCTATGTAGAGGGGAAAAAAACTGTACTTGCAAATATATATATTCCACCACCTTATAAATCAGATGTTTTGTATCGATTGTATAGATTTATGCTGAATAAACAGGATTGTATGTTAATTGCGGTCGGAGACTTTAATGCGGTTATGGATCCACTCAAGGATAGGATGTCTAGCGGAAGGGGAGGAGCACAAAATGTAGAGTTACGCAAACTAGTGTATGAATTTAATTGGGTAGATGTCTGGCGGGTGCAGAACCCGGATGAAATTAAGTATTCTTGTTACTCAAAAACACACAAAACCTGGTCGAGAATAGATATGATTCTGGGAAATAAAAATTTAATATCTCAAAATAGGATTAGGATAAAGTATATACCCATGGCTTTATCGGACCATAGCGCAATGGTAATGGAGCTGGATCTGAATAAAAATAATACTTTGCCGTTGTTTAAATTCAATCCCCATTGGTTATTATTAATCTCAGATAAAGAGAGTATAATAGAAGAGCTGAAACTCTTTTTTATGGAAAATAATGGTTCTGCCGGTAGACTTGTGGTTTGGGACACCTTTAAGGCATTTTTGAGGGGATTATTGTTTAAAAAGTAAATTATTGGAAAAAAAATATTAGAGAGAATGGGAGGGCATTGGAAAAAAAACTACAAGAGGCTGGAATGGTATGTATGAGACACCCTACGGTATTCAATAAGAGAGTTTGGGAGGAAGAACAAGAAAAGTTGAGGCTATATCAACTAGAAAAAAGTAGGAAAGAATTGCTCCTTCAGGGGATTAAGTTGGCCTCGGAAGGTGAAAAAGTCGGAAAAATATTAGCAAATATAGTTAGAAACCAAAAAGGGAAATCATGGATTGGAGTGATTAAAGATAAAATGGGAAAATTACTCACGGTACCTGAAGATATAAAAAAAGTGTTTGGGGATTACTTCCAAGAGTTATATAAGTCCAGGGTACAATACTCAAAGCAAGAGTTAGAATCCTATCTAGATAAGATTGCTTTTAATAGGATCTCTGAGGTACAAAAAGAATTTCTGGAAAAAGAAATAACTGTGGCAGATATAAATTCAGCATTGGGCAAGGTAAAATCCGAGAAAGCACCAGGTGGAGATGGATTGCCCTTTGAAATATATAAAGCCTTCGCACAGGTATTAGTTCCAGAATTAAAAATAACATTGGATGAGGCACAAAAATTAAGTGAGCTACCGAACTCTATGAAGGAAGCAATTATTACATTAATTCTAAAAAAGGGGAAGGAACAAACAGACCCTGGCTCATATAGGCCTATATCCCTCTTGAATACAGATGCAAAAATTTTGGCAAAAGTTCTAGCAGACAGGCTCTCTAAGGTTATTAAAGAAATAATAAATAAAGATCAAACAGGTTTTATACCGGGTAGAACAATATACTCCAATATAAGAAGACTATTCCTTAATATTGAAGCTAATAGATCAGATGCAGGGGAAAAAGCGATACTCTCACTGGATGCCCAAAAGGCGTTTGATTGCATCGAATGGGAGTATCTATGGGCAGTATTAAGGAGATGTGGCATAGGAGAAGGATTTATAGGGTGGATTCAGCTGATTTATCGTAACCCCAGGGCTAGAGTGGTTGTGGATGGGAGCTTATCCCCTTCGTTTGCCCTATCACGCGGTACAAGGCAGGGATGCCCTCTCTCCCCATTGCTATTTGCAATTGCAATTGAACCCCTGGCAAATATAATAAGAAATGACAGGGAGATTAAAAGTTTTACATATGTGGGTGGAGAAGAAAAATTGTTGATGTATGCAGATGATATTTTACTTTTTTTGCAAAACACTGGGGAACAGTTTAATAAAATAGTAGAGATAATAGATAAGTTTGGGTTCTACTCCGGTTTAAATATTAATTGGGGTAAATCACACATGTTATTATTAGGAGAGGGGCAACTACAGAGAGACACACGGGTGCATGTTTTAAAAAGGCACGAAAATTTTAAATATCTCGGTATACAAATCTCCGGGAACATAGAAGAATACGAAAAATTAAATATTCTCCCTTTAATAAAAGAACTAAGAACTAAAATACACATATGGAAAAGATTACCACTGTCAATGCAGGGTAGGGTAAATTTAATAAAAATGGTCTTCCTCCCAAAGATACTTTATGTATTGCAAAATGCCCCAGTAAGAATATCACAAAATATTTTTAAACTATTTGATAGATTAATGGGGGATTTTATGTGGAAGGGTGCGATCCCTCGGATAAAGAAGGAAGTCCTTCAGCTCCCAGTGAAAGAAGGAGGATTAGCGCTCCCTAATCTATTTTTCTACTATTTAATAACACAATACGGGAATATAAAGGATAGTTTAGATAGTCAGGTGGGTAGACAAGAAATAAATAGATGGGGATGGAAAGAAAAATTCAATCACTTAGAGGTATTGGAGTCAGGTTTTTTTGGGAAAAAAAATACTAGTAATAGGATATTTAACCTGTTAGAATATGTATGGGGGGAAATTAAGAAATTATTGGAGATTAAAGGGTTTTTGAAATATACACCGATATGGAAGAATCTTAATTTAAAGGAATTGGAAACAATAAGGGATTATATAGATTGGGAAAAAAAAGGAGTGAAATACCTAAACAGATTTTTGCGGGAGATAAGCTGAAGGACTTTAATATAATGGTGTCGGAATTTGGGATCCCCCATAGGGACCTGTATAAATATTTCCAGCTTAGGAATGCATTGCGGATAGCGGTACAGGGGGATAGATACCGAAGGGAAACATCAGAGATATTAGATAAGTTTATTGCAGCTGGGGAAGGAGGTGGAATAACTGCAAGGAGATATAAGATCTTGATGGAGGCAAAAAGAAAAACAACTACAATGCTTGCCGCGAAGAAATGGCAGAAAGACTTGGTTTCCTTCACGGAGGAAAAATGGAGCGATGCTCTTAGAAATTACGCGACAATTTCGGATAGGGGTTCGCATAAGATCTCACAATTTTTTATAATACACAGACTGCATCGGTCTCCATGGATGTTAAAAAGAATGGGGGTGAGACCAACAGATAAATGTTTAAAATGTCAGGAAGAGAGAGCTGATTTGATACACTGTTTCTGGAGGTGTCCCAGGCTTCATAGATACTGGACAGAAATTATGGAAACTGTGTTTTTGTTACTGAAGGTCCGAGTACCAAATGACCCAGTAATTTGTATTTTAGGGGCAACTGAACACTTGAAGTTAAACAAAAATATACGATTGGTCTTAAATAAAGTATTATTTCAGGCTAGAATCCTGATACTTAGGAAATGGATAAAGGCAGATCCACCGACGGTGGAACAGTGGAGGAAAACAATAGACAAGTTAATTAAAGAAGAACGTGGGATGCAGAATTATACTAAAAAGT
The DNA here is from genome assembly GCF_014858855.1 of Bufo gargarizans. Lineage (NCBI taxonomy): Eukaryota > Metazoa > Chordata > Amphibia > Anura > Bufonidae > Bufo > Bufo gargarizans. The sequence goes on from NC_058080.1 coordinate 163,124,350, forward strand.
TTTTAAACCTCGACCAGGTCTGGAAAAATTGGGTACTTTAGCTTGTGTTTTATTTTTTTATTTTTTTTTTTTTTTTTCCTCTCTCTCCACGCGGGGGGTAATGGGAGGGTGGGTGTCGGGAGGTGGTTGGGATGGGGTGAAAGAAAGAAAAAGAATACAAATGAAAGATGAATTGTAACCACCATTTGTTAATAACTTTTTTATATGTATTGTTGGGATAATGTTGTGTTACGGAAGTATTTATTGTACGAAATGGAAATAAAAAGATTTAAATAAAAAAAAAAAACTTATTCCACAGCATTATAGGGAAATCGTAGCCTAGGTATCCTGCATATGAATATTCCTACCTTCAAAGTCTATTCATATTGATAGGTAGTCAGGGCCCAGATTAGGATTTTCTAGGAGGTGACCTGTTTCCTAGTTTCCAGGCTCAGTTACTGTTCCCCTTCCCTCCTGTTTTCATTGTGGAGTTTCCCCCCCACACTGATCGTGACACATCCTTTGTCTCCTTTCCCCTCCTCACCTGTTATATTGTTTGGTGTGGTTTATTTTGGAGTTGTTTATGTCATGTCTGGTGTTCCATGTTTGGTCGTTGTGGTGTTTGTGATCAGCATGGATGATTGACATTTTCCCCTGTGTGTTGTTCCTCCATGAGGGGGTCCCAGGGGTTCCCCGGAGGGGGAACCTAATGACTACGAACAGCCCTGCCTGGAGCTACCTTGCACCCGGTGTCCACATGGGGGTCCAGGTAGTTTTGGAGTTGTGGTTCTATCTTTGCTGCGGCAGGTACAGTCAGGAGGTCAGGGATAGGTTGAGGAAAGCCTAGGTGGTGACCTGCTCCATTTTTCCTTGAATCCAGGCTTAGTATCTTTCCCTTTTATCAGCTATATACAAAGGGGAGGGGGGGGGTTTCCCCTGTCCACACGGTGAAACATAAGGTTTTTAAAAGACTCTGTCTCCACCAGACAGAATGACAGCATTTCAAAGGCCAGGAATTTTGAAATGCTGGCATTCAGGGCCAGGGATTGCGGGTGGGTAGGTGGGTCCTCTTTCTCTCTAGTGTTTGGAGGATGGACAGCTGAATGCTTCCATGGGACAGTGTGGACATGCTGGGTGATGGTGGTGGAGGTGGTGGTGTTGCTGCCTTATCCTCTGTTTGCGAGATGGCAGGTGACACTGTCACTCCAGAGGGGGAGGAAGAGGCCGAGACTGCAGAAGAAGAGGAAGCAAGAGGAGCCTAAGATCTTTTGTGGTTTTTCAGGTCGGTACTCCACTGCAGCTTGTGCTTTGCATTTACAGTAGATGCCTGGTCATGCAGGTGGTGCTCAGGATTAGAACATTTATGCCTCGCTACAGGCTCTGATTACACAGCGTGCAAACCACTTGCGTCTTGTCATCAGCACATTATCTGAAGAACTGCCAAGCCATGGAACTCCTTGGTGCTGGCTTTGGTGTGCTCAGTCCCTGGGTGCGGTGGGCAGTAGCAGGCAAACTAGCTAGGGGACTGCCACTCTGCTTTTGCACCCTACTTTCTCTTTTTCTGTGTGGCTGGCGCTGTGTGACCCCCACTTCTTCCTCCAACACAGCAAAAAGGGCTTTAGAACATATAACTGCACCACTGAACGGCAAATAATATATATATTTTTGCCACTAATACACGCCAAAAAGGGCTATAATTTTCTCACTTCACCACACAATGGCAAATACTTTTTTTTGTGCCACTAATACACACCAAAAAGGGCTTTAGAACATATAACTGCACCAGTGATTTGCAAATAGGCCCTTATTTTTTTCCCCTTATACACGCCACAAAAGGCTTTAGAACATATAACTACACCGCTGAACAGCAAATAATATATTTTTTTGGCCACTAAAACACTTCAAAAAGGCCTTTAGAACATATAACTGCACTGCTGAATGTCAAATAATATATATATATATATATATATATATATATCTTTTGGCCACTAATACACACAGAAAAGGGCTTTAGAACATATAACTGCACTGCTGAACGGCAAATAATATATATTTTTGTGCCAATATTACACGTCAAAAAGGGCTGTAATTTTCTCACTTCACCACACAACAGCTAATAAACCCTTTTCCCCCCACTAATACAAGCCAAAAAATGCTTTAGAACATATAACTGCACAGCACAAAGGCAAATAAAATATAGAACTATTTCCTTGTAATAAACCCTATTAATGGCTGTATCAAAGAGCACTTGCACTGCAATAACAAGAATGGTTTGCTGGAATTACAGAGCTGTATAATGGCAATTTGGATCCACAGTCAGTGCAGCAAGGTGCAATAGGATTGTTCCTACTGCCCAGACGGTAAACTCCCCTATTGAACCCTGTTCTGTTTCAATACTGTGGAATGATTTCTCCCTATCCTTTCCTTGAACTTCTATACAGCAAAATAAAAGTTTTAAAGTCTTTTCTTCCACTGTCCCTAGCTCCTTCTGACATCTCTCCATGCACTAACACTAAGTACACTGGAAAATGTCTGAATCCAAGATGGCTGCGGCTATTGCTGTGACATCACAGGGCTGGCTGTCTGCTGATTGGATGCATGCATGCCATTGTGGGTGAACCCTCGTTCCCAGAGTCCCTTGCTCTATGTCCTAACACATGCAGCAGCCATTTTAGGAAAAAAAAATTGCTTTGTTACCACGAACCATGATGAAATTTGGATTCGGTGTGAATCAAATTTTTCCTGAAATTCGGATGGAATTTCACTTCGTCAACTTCGATTCACTCATTTCTATATATTATATATAAAATGTATATGGCTGAATATGTGAAATGGGTGCTCAATAGGGATGAGCGAACTCGAACTGTATAGTTCGGGTTCGTACCGAATTTTGGGGTGTCCGTGACACGGACCCGAACCCGGACATTTTCGTAAAAGTCCGGGTTCGGGTTCGGTGTTCGTCGCTTTCTTGGCGCTTTTGTGACGCTTTCTTGCCGCTTTTTGAAAGGCTGTAAAGCAGCCAATCAACAAGCGTCATACTACTTGCCCCAAGAGGCCGTCACAGCCATGCCTACTATTAGCATGGCTGTGATTGGCCAGAGCACCATGTGACCCAGCCTCTATTTAAGCTGGAGTCACATAGCGCCGCCCGTCACTCTGCTCTGATCAGCATAGGGAGAGGTTGCGGCTGCGACAGTAGGGCGAGATTAGGCAGATTAACTCCTCCAAAGGACTTGATTAATTGATCGATCTGCAGCTGTGGATCATTGAGCTGCTGATACTCAATTGCTCACTGTTTTTAGGCTGCCCAGACCGTTTGTCAGTCACTTTTTTCTGGGGTGATCGGCGGCCATTTTGTGTCTTGTGGTGCGCCAGCACAAGCTGCGACCAAGTGCATTTAACCCTCAATGGTGTGGTTGTTTTTTGGCTAAAGCCTACATCAGGGTGAAGCTGTCACACCAAATGCATTTAACCAGCAATAGTCTGTTTATTTTTTGGCCATATACTACATCAGGGGCAAGCTGCGCCTGTCACCAAGTGCATTTAACCCTCAGTAGTGTGGTTGGTCAAGCTGTCACACCAAGTGCATTTAACCAGCAATAGTCTGTTCATTTTTTGGCCATATACTACATCAGGGGCAAGCTGCGCCCGTCACCAAGTGCATTTAACCCTCAGTAGTGTGGTTGGTCAAGCTGCCACACCAAGTGCATTTAACCAGCAATAGTCTGTTCATTTTTTGGCCATATACTACATCAGGGGCAAGCTGCGCCCGTCACCAAGTGCATTTAACCCTCAGTAGTGTGGTTGGTCAAGCTGTCACACCAAGTGCATTTAACCAGCAATAGTCTGTTCATTTTTTGGCCATATACTACATCAGGGGCAAGCTGCGCCTGTCACCAAGTGCATGTAACCCTCAGTAGTGTGGTTGGTCAAGCTGTCACACCAAGTGCATTTAACCAGCAATAGTGTGGTTATTTTTTGGCCATATCCCAGTCTAATTCTGTCAGTAAATCCATACTGGTCACCCAGCGCCTAAATACTAGGCCTCAAATTTATATCCCGCTAAATCTGTCGTTACCACTGTACTTTTCTGGCTAGGCAAGTTATTTAGTGTCCGTCAAAGCACATTTTTTGTTCTGGGTTGAAATACAATTCCCAATTTAGCAATTTCCTAATTTAGTGGTTTCTGCTGTATCAGAGCTATTTGAAATCTATCCCTAAAAGGGTATATAATATTCAAGGTGCACATAGGGTCATTCAGAATAACTTCACACACACGCTACTGTGCATTTCCAAGTCTAATTCTGTCAGTAAATCCATACCGGTCACCCAGCGCCTAAATACTAGGCCTCAAATTTATATCCCGCTAAATCTGTCGTTACCGCTGTACTGTTCTGGCTGGGCAAGTTATTTAGTGTCCGTCAAAGCACATTTTTTGTTCTGGGTTGAAATACAATTTCCAATTTAGCAATTTCATAATTTAGTGGTTTCTGCTATATCAGAGCTATTTGAAATCTATCCCTAAAAGGGTATATAATATTTAAGGTGCACATAGGGTCATTCAGAATAACTTCACACACACACGCTACTGTGCATTTCCAAGTCTAATTCTGTCAGTAAATCCATACCGGTCACCCAGCGCCTAAATACTAGGCCTCAAATTTATATCCCGCTAAATCTGTCGTTACCGCTGTACTGTTCTGGCTGGGCAAGTTATTTAGTGTCCGTCAAAGCACACTTTTTGTTCTGGGTTCAAAAACAATTCCCAATTTAGCAATTTCCTAATTTAGTGGTTTCTGCTGTATCAGAGCTATTTGAAATCTATCCCTAAAAGGGTATATAATATTCAAGGTGCACATAGGGTCATTCAGAATAACTTCACACACACGCTACTGTGCATTTCCAAGTCAAATTCTGTCAGTAAATCCATACCGGTCACCCAGCGCCTAAATACTAGGCCTCAAATTTATATTCAGCTGAATTTGAATACAATACATTGGGCCAAATAATATTTTTGTTGTTGTGGTGAACGATAACAATGAGGAAAACATCTAGTAAGGGACGCGGACGTGGACATGGTCGTGGTGGTGTTAGTGGATCCTCTGGTGCTGGGAGAGGACGTGGCCGTTCTGCCACATCCACACGTCCTAGTGTACCAACTACCTCAGGTCCCAGTAGCCGCCAGAATTTACAGCGATATATGGTGGAGCCCAATGCCGTTCTAAGGATGGTAAGGCCTGAGCAGGTACAGGCATTAGTCAATTGGGTGGCCGACAGTGGATCCAGCACGTTCACATTATCTCCCACCCAGTCTTCTGCAGAAAACGCACAGATGGCGCCTGAAAACCAACCCCATTAGTCTGTCACATCACCCCCATGCATACCAGGGAAACTGTCTGAGCCTCAAGTTATGCAGCAGTCTCTTATGCTGTTTGAAGACTCCGCTGGCAGGGTTTCCCAAGGGCATCCACCTAGCCCTTCCCCAGCGGTGAAAGACATAGAATGCACTGACGCACAACCACTTATGTTTCCTGATGATGAGGACATGGGAATACCACCTCAGCATGTCTCTGATGATGACGAAACACAGGTGCCAACTGCTGCGTCTTTCTGCAGTGTGCAGACTAAACAGGAGGTCAGGGATCAAGACTGGGTGGAAGACGATGCAGGGGACGATGAGGTCCTAGACCCCACATGGAATGAAGGTCGTGCCACTGACTTTCACAGTTCGGAGGAAGAGGCAGTGGTGAGACCGAGCCAACAGCGTAGCAAAAGAGGGAGCAGTGGGCAAAAGCAGAACACCCGCCGCCAAGAGACTCCGCCTGCTACTGACCGCCGCCATCTGGGACCGAGCACCCCAAAGGCAGCTTCAAGGAGTTCCCTGGCATGGCACTTCTTCAAACAATGTGCTGACGACAAGACACGAGTGGTTTGCATGCTGTGCCATCAGAGCCTGAAGCGAGGCATTAACGTTCTGAACCTTAACGTTCTAACCACAGATACGTGGACCAGTAAGCACGGCCAGGGAAGCTATATCTCCCTAACTGCACACTGGGTAAATGTAGTGGCAGCTGGGCCCCAGGCGGAGAGCTGTTTGGCGCACATCCTTCCGCCGGCAAAGATCGCAGGGCAACATTCTTTGCCTCCTGTTGCCACCTCCTCCTACTCGACTTCCTCCTCCTCTTCTTCCACCTGCTCATCTAGTCAGCCACACACCTTCACCACCAACTTCAGCACAGCCCGGGGTAAACGTCAGCAGGCCATTCTGAAACTCATATGTTTGGGGGACAGGCCCCACACCGCACAGGAGTTGTGGCAGGGTATAGAACAACAGACCGACGAGTGGTTGCTGCCGGTGAGCCTCAAGCCCGGCCTGGTGGTGTGTGATAATGGGCGAAATCTCGTTGCAGCTCTGGGACTAGCCAGTTTGACGCACATCCCTTGCTTGGCGCATGTGCTGAATTTCGTGGTGCAGAAGTTCATTCACAACTACCCCGACATGTCAGAGCTGCTGCATAAAGTGCGGGCCGTCTGTTAGCGCTTCCGGCTTTCACATCCTGCTGCTGCTCGCCTGTCTGCGCTACAGCGTAACTTCGACCTTCCCGCTCACCGCCTCATATGCGACGTGCCCACCAGGTGGAACTCCACCTTGCACATGCTGGACAGACTGTGCAAGCAGCAGCAGGCTATAGTGGAGTTTCAGCTGCAGCACGCACGGGTCAATCGCACTGCAGAACAGCACCACTTCACCACCAATGACTGGGCCTCCATGCGAGACCTGTGTGCCCTGTTGCGCTGTTTCGAGTACTCCACCAACATGGCCAGTGGCGATGACGCCCTTATCAGCGTTACAATACCACTTCTATGTCTCCTTGAGAAAACACTTAGGGCGATGATGGAAGAGGAGGTGGCCCAGGAGGAGGAGGAGGAGGAGGAAGAGGGGTCATTTTTAGCACTTTCAGGCCAGTCTCTTCGAAGTGACTCAGAGGGAGGTTTTTGGCAACAGCAGAGGCAAGGTACAAATGTGGCCAGCCAGGGCCCACTACTGGAGGACGAGGAGGACGAGGATGAGGAGGAGGTGGAGGAGGATGAGGATGAAGCATGGTCACAGCGGGGTGGCACCCAACGCAGCTCGGGTCCATCACTGGTGCGTGGCTGGGGGGAAAGGCAGGACGATGACGATACGCCTCCTGCAGAGGACGGCTTGTCCTTACCCCTGGGCAGCCTGGCACACATGAGCGACTACATACTGCAGTGCCTGCGCAACGACAGCAGAGTTGCCCACATTTTAACGTGTGCGGACTACTGGGTTGCCACCCTGCTGGATCCACGCTACAAAGACAATGTGCCCACCTTACTTCCTGCACTGGAGCGTGATAGGAAGATGCGCGAGTACAAGCGCACGTTGGTAGACGCGCTACTGAGAGAATTCCCAAATGTCACAGGGGAACAAGTGGAAGCCCAAGGCCAAGGCAGAGGAGGAGCAAGAGGTCGCCAAGGCAGCTGTGTCACGGCCAGCTCCTCTGAGGGCAGGGTTAGCATGGCAGAGATGTGGAAAACTTTTGTCAACACGCCACAGCTAACTGCACCACCACCTGATACGCAACGTGTTAGCAGGAGGCAACATTTCACTAACATGGTGGAACAGTACGTGTGCACACCCCTCCACGTACTGACTGATGGTTCGGCCCCATTCAACTACTGGGTCTCTAAATTGTCCACGTGGCCAGAGCTTGCCTTTTATGCCTTGGAGGTGCTGGCCTGCCCGGCGGCCAGCGTTTTGTCTGAACGTGTATTCAGCACGGCAGGGGGTGTCATTACAGACAAACGCAGCCGCCTGTCTACAGCCAATGTGGACAAGCTGACGTTCATAAAAATGAACCAGGCATGGATCCCACAGGACCTGTCCGTCCCTTGTCCAGATTAGACATTAACTACCTCCCCTTAACCATATATTATTGTACTCCAGGGCACTTCCTCATTCAATCCTTTTTTTATTTTCATTTTACCATTATATTGCGAGGCTACCCAAATTTGAATGAACCTCTCCTCTGTCTGGGTGCCGGGGCCTAAATATATGCCAATGGACTGTTCCAATGTTGGGTGACGTGAAGCCTGATTCTCTGCTATGATATGAAGACTGATTCTCTGCTGACATGAAGCCAGATTGTCTGTTACGGGACCTCTCTCCTCTGCCTGGGTGCTTGGCCTAAATTTATGACAATGGACTGTTGCATTGGTGGCAGACGTGAAGCCTGATTCTCTGCTATGACATGCAGACTGATTCTCTGCTGACATGAAGCCAGATTGTCTGTTACGGGACCTCTCTCCTCTGCCTGGGTGCTGGGCCTAAATTTATGAAAATGGACTCTTACAGTGGCGGGTGACGTGAAGCCTGATTCTCTGCTATGACATGCAGACTGATTCTCTGCTGACATGAAGCCAGATTCTCTGTTAAGGGACCTCTCTCCTCTGCCTGGGTGCTGGGCCTAAATATATGCCAATGGACTGTTGCACTGGTGGCTGACGTGAAGCCTGATTGTCTGTTACGGGACCTCTCTCCTCTGCCTGGGTGCTGGGCCTAAATATCTGACAATGGACTGTTGCATTGGTGGCTGACGTGAAGCCTGATTCTCTGCTATGATATGAAGACTGATTCTCTGCTGACATGAAGCCAGATTGTCTGTTACGCGACCTCTCTCCTCTGCCTGGGTGCTGGGCCTAAATTTATGACAATGGACTGTTGCATTGGTGGCTGTCATGGAACCATGAACCAGACGTACAACAAGAGATGAGTGGAAATAAGAAGGCTTTATTGAAAATCAAGCTGTAAGGCAAAAGTCCAAACGGATGGCTAAACCGAAGCAGGGTCTTGCGAAGCCAGAGGCCAGGAACCAGAAGGGTAGTCAGACGAAGCCTGGATCAGGAGCCAGCAGGATAGTCAGACGAAGCCTGGATCAGGAACCAGCAGGGTAGTCAGACGAAGCCAGGATCAGGAACCAGAAGCAGCAGCAGTCTTAGAAGCATGTGAACACAGGAGGACCAAGCAAGGAACTGAAGCCACAGACCTCCTATATATATGAGCTAGGCATCCAGCTCCTCCCAGTGGGAAGGAGAAGCCGCAGGGTGGGAGGCTACAAGAAACCCAGAAACCAAGATGGCCGCCAGCACATGTCAAACGAAGGAGAACAGCAAGAAGGTAAGACCATGACAGTACCTTCCCCTCAAGGGCCCCTCCTCCGCGGAGTAAAGAACGGTTTCTGAGGGAAGCGTGCGTGGAAGGCTCGGAGCAAGGCAGGAGCATGGACATCTGCGGAGGGAACCCAGGAACGCTCCTCTGGACCATAACCACGCCAATGGACCAAAAACTGCACCCGACCGCGGACCAGGCGTGAGTCCAGGATATTGCTCACCTCATACTCCTCACGATTGCCCACTTGGACCGGACGAGGCCGAGGAACCGAGGAAGTGAAACGATTACACACCAGTGGCTTCAACAGGGAGACATGAAACACATTGGAGATCCGCATGCCAGGAGGAAGCGCAAGGGCATAGGCTACCGGGTTTACCCTGCGAAGCACTCGGAAGGGACCAACAAAGCGAGGCGCCAGCTTGGGAGTGGGCACTCGAAGGTTGAGGTTGCGGGTGGACAACCATACGCGGTCTCCGACCTGGTAGGAAGGAGCGGGCGCTCGTCTGCGATCAGCCTGGAGTCTCTGGCGCTGCGCAGAGACCTCAAGGGACCTCTGGATCTGTACCCAAGAAGCACGTAGGACGGAAAGGTGATCCTCCACAGCCGGAATATCCTGGGGAGAGAATACCTCCGGTAACACGGCAGGTTGGAACCCATAATTGGCCATGAAGGGAGACGTCCCAGAGGAAGAGTTCACCGCCGTGTTCCTGGCAAACTCAGCCCAAGGCAGGAGGTCAACCCAATTGTCTTGGTGATCGGAGACATAGCAACAAAGGAATTGCTCCAAGGCCTGATTGGATCGTTCTGCGGCCCCATTGGACTGAGGGTGGTAGGCCGAGGAGAAAGAGAGATGAATCCCCAACTGGGAGCAAAAGGCGCGCCAGAACCTGGACACAAACTGACTCCCCCGATCCGACACAATCTCCTTGGGCAAACCGTGCAACCGGAAGACCTCCCTGGCAAAAATCGAGGCCAACTCTTGTGCAGAGGGTAACTTCTTGAGAGGAACACAGTGGCACATTTTGGAAAACCGATCCACAATCATGAGAATGACCGTATGGCCTCGGGATGCAGGGAGGTCCACAATGAAATCCATCCCCAGGTGTGACCATGGACGCTCCCCGGTGGCTATGGGTTGCAAAAGGCCCAACGGAAGGTGCCGAGGGGACTTACTCTGGGCACAAACGGAGCATGCCGCTACATATGCGGCGATGTCGGAACGTAGAGAAGGCCACCAGAACAGACGTGAAACAGCCCAGGACAGCTGATTCTTTCCAGGATGCCCCGCGGCCTTGGAGTTATGGTAGGTTCGCAACAACCGAGTGCGCAACTCCTCAGGCACAAAACATCTGCCGTTGGGTCTCCCAGAGGGAGCACCAGATTGAGCCGCCAAAATCTGCTCACCCAGGGGAGAGGTCAGGCTGGTGCGAATAGCGGCCAGGATCTGATTCGGAGGTATGACCGAAGTCGGAATCGACTCCTCCCCGGACAGCTCGGAGTACTGCCGTGATAAGGCATCCGCTCTGATGTTCTTGGAACCGGATAGGTAGGAGACCACGTAATTAAAACGTGACAAGAACAGAGCCCATCTGGCCTGACGTGGTGTCAATCTCTTGGCCTCAGAGAGGTAGGTCAGATTCTTGTGGTCCGTCAGGATGAGAACCGGAACCACCGAGCCCTCGAGCAAGTGCCTCCATTCTTTAAGGGCCTGCACGATGGCCAATAACTCCCTGTCACCAATCTGATAGTTGCACTCCGCGGAAGACAGTTTCCGGGAGTAAAACCCACAAGGAAGCAGAGGACCCTCTGGTGTTCTACGCTGAGACAGAAGGGCGCCTACTCCCGTCTCAGACGCGTCCACCTCGAGGACAAAAGGCAACCCAGGGTTGGGATGCGACAGAATCGGAGCCGACACAAAGGCGGACTTTAGAGCCTCAAAAGCTCGGATGGCCTCGAGCGGCCAGACCTGGGGATTACTGTCCTTCCTGGTCAGATCCGTGAGAGGCTTGGCTAGCATGGAAAAGTCCCTGATGAACTTCCGATAATAATTGGCGAAGCCCAAAAAGCGCTGCAGGGCACGAAGCCCACTGGGCTGGGGCCACTGTAAGACAGCCGAAACCTTCTCAGGATCCATGGAGAACCCCTCAGCGGAAATGATGTAACCTAAGAAGGTTACCTGGGATCGGTGAAATTCGCATTTCTCAAGCTTACCGAACAGCTTGTTCTCTCGTAACCGTTGCAACACTCGTCTGACATCCAGAATGTGGGCCTCCATGGATTCAGAATATACCAAGATGTCATCCAAATAGACCACCACACACTGCTGCAACAGGTCACGGAAAACATCGTTGATGAATTCCTGGAAGACTGCGGGCGCATTGCACAACCCAAAGGGCATAACCAAGGATTCATAATGACCGGTCCTGGTGTTAAACGCGGTCTTCCACTCATCGCCCGCCTTGATCCTTACCAGGTTATATGCCGCCCTCAGGTCGAGTTTGGTAAAGACCGTGGCCCCTTTGAGGCGATCGAACAGCTCGGAAATCAAGGGTATCGGGTAAGCGTTCTTGATCGTGATGCGATTGAGACCCCTGTAATCGATGCAAGGCCTCAACTCACCGCCCTTCTTTTTCACAAAGAAAAATCCAGCCCCTGCCGGGGACGAGGATTTGCGAATGTGTCCGCGTGAAAGCGCCTCCCTCACGTACTCCTCCATGGCCTCATTCTCCACTACCGACAGTGGATAGACTTTGCCACGAGGAGGAACGGCACCATATTGTAACTCTATGGCACAATCGTATGGGCGGTGCGGAGGTAGGGCAACCGCACGCACCTTATCGAATACATCCCGGTACTCCTCGTATTCAGGAGGCAACAGAGAGTCCGAGGAAGTACACAGCAACTTGACAGGCCCATGGATGCAACTAGCCCCACACTGCGGTGACCACGAGAGGATCTCGGCCGATCTCCAATCGAAAGTCGGGTTATGCTTCTGGAGCCAGGGGTACCCCAAGACCACCGAGTAGTGTGGAGACGAAATAACCTGGAGACAGACCGACTCTCTGTGAACGGCACCAATGGCCATCCCCACTGGAAGGGTCTCCTGAGTCACGTGTGGCGGCAGAAGGGGTCTGCCGTCTATCGCCTCAAGAGCCAGTGGGGAACCTCGAGGCTGCAAAGGAATGGAATTGGCGGCAGCGAACACACTATCAATGAACAAACCACCAGCACCAGAGTCCACCAACGCCTGGGTCGTCACCGAGCCCCCGACCCAGGAGAGGACAACAGTAATCAGTGGTTTGTCAACACGGGAAACCGGGGACGAGGAGACTCCACCCAAGATCTGCCCCCGACAGGATCTCAGGTGCAAGCGTTTCTCGGACGGTTCGGGCATGCCAACCGAAAATGCCCACCGAGACCACAGTACATGCATCGGCCCTCGCGTCTCCGGAGTACCCTCTCCCCCTCGGACAGGCGAGCAAACCCCAGCTGCATGGGTTCGCCCCCAGACAAGTCATCCCCAGGAGGCGTGGGAGGAGAGGGAGGCACGGGTGGGACAGCAAACGTAGGCGCCAATCTGTTAGAAGACCTCCGCAGGCTCTCCTTAAAGGAAGGTCTCTCCCTGAGTCTGGTGTCAATCAAAATCAGGAAAGAAATAAGGGACTCGAGCTCCACTGGTAGGTCCTTAGCTGCAACCTCATCCTTCAAGGCATCCGAGAGACCATGAGAGAAAGCAGCGACCAGAGCCTCATTATTCCAGCCCACCTCTGCTGCCAGGGTACGAAACTCAATGGCGTATTCAGCTACGGATCGTGAACCCTGTCTGATGGACATAAGGAGCTTCGCAGCAGAGGCAGCACGAGCCGGCACATCGAATACCTTCCGAAGAGAAGCAACAAAACCGGAAAACTCGGCAACCACCGGATTGTTGTTCTCCCATAAAGGGCTGGCCCAGGCCAAGGCCTTGTCCGAGAGCAGCGAGATCAAGAAGCCCACCTTTGATCTCTCAGTAGGAAAGGCATGTGGCAGCAACTCGAAATAAATGCCCACCTGGTTAAGGAAACCTCGGCACTGAGTTGGCTCTCCCCCAAAGCGCTGTGGAAGGGGGGCAGAACCGGTCATACCTCGAAACACCGCAGGCGCAGCAACAGGTGTCGGGGTAGACTCTGGTGCAACAACCGGAGCGGCAGTAGGAGCGGGCCCAGGAGCAACAACCGACCCATCGGCAACGGAAGCTAAATGAGCCGTGCGTTCAAGCAGGGTTTGCAACGCCACAGCGAACCGACCCAACAGGTGATCCTGCTGATCAAGTCTGGCAACCAGCGTAGGTAGCGAGGATGGCCCTGTACCGTCAGAATTCATGGCTTGGTCCTAATGTCATGGAACCATGAACCAGACGTACAACAAGAGATGAGTGGAAATAAGAAGGCTTTATTGAAAATCAAGCTGTAAGGCAAAAGTCCAAACGGATGGCTAAACCGAAGCAGGGTCTTGCGAAGCCAGAGGCCAGGAACCAGAAGGGTAGTCAGACGAAGCCTGGATCAGGAACCAGCAGGATAGTCAGACGAAGCCTGGATCAGGAACCAGCAGGGTAGTCAGACGAAGCCTGGATCAGGAACCAGCAGGGTAGTCAGACGAAGCCAGGATCATGAACCAGAAGCAGCAGCAGTCTTAGAAGCATGTGAACACAGGAGGACCAAGCAAGGAACTGAAGCCACAGACCTCCTATATATATGAGCTAGGCATCCAGCTCCTCCCAGTGAGAAGGAGAAGCCGCAGGGTGGGAGGCTACAAGAAACCCAGAAACCAAGATGGCTGCCAGCACATGTCAAACGAAGGAGAACAGCAAGAAGGTAAGACCATGACAGTGGCTGACGTGAAGCCTGATTCTCTGCTATGATATGAAGACTGATTCTCTGCTGACATGAAGCCAGATTGTCTGTTACGGGACCTCTCTCCTCTGCCTGGGTGCTTGGCCTAAATTTATGACAATGGACTGTTGCAGTGGTGGCTGACGTGAAGCCTGATTCTCTGCTATGACATGAAGACTGATTCTCTGCTGACATTAAGCCAGATTCTCTGTTACGGGACCTCTCTCCTCTGCCTGGGTGCTGGGCCTAAATTTATGACAATGGACTGTTGCAGTGGTGGCTGACGTGAAGCCTGATTCTCTGCTATGACATGCAGACTGATTCTCTGCTGACATGAAGACAGATTCTCTGTTACGGGACCTCTCTCCTCTGCCTGGGTGCCGGGGCCTAAATATCTGAGAATGGACTGTTCCAGTGGTGGGTGACGTGAAGCCAGATTCTCTGCTATGGGACCTCTCTCCAATTGATTTTGGTTAATTTTTATTTATTTAATTTTTATTTTAATTCATTTCCCTATCCACATTTGTTTGCAGGGGATTTACCTACATGTTGCTGCCTTTTGCAGCCCTCTAGCCCTTTCCTGGGCTGTTTTACAGCCTTTTTAGTACCAAAAAGTTCGGGTCCCCATTGACTTCATTGGGGTTCGGGTTCGGGACGAAGTTCGGATCCCGAACCCGAACATTTCCGGGAAGTTCGGCCGAACTTCTCGAACCCGAACATCCAGGTGTTCGCTCAACTCTAGTGCTTAACAGATGATTGCGTCTTCAACTGCAATTCAACCATCAACCTACTTCAATTTGATGTGTATGTCTACCTTAACTTATTCAATGTCTCACTATTGAAACCTCTGGTGCCAAAACAGTTTTCCCCAACATATGCAATTTTAGGGGTGATTCACACGTCCATATTTCTATGTCTGCATCCGTTCCGCAGTTTTGCAGAACAGGTATGTACTAGGGATGAGCAAACTTCTGTTTTCAAGTTCGGTGTACAAGATTCGGGTTCAGGGTTCTCTAAGAATTCCTTTATGGATTCTGCTACCATGAACCATAAAACCTATGGTCTATAGTAGCGGACTCCATAACGGAATTCTTAGATAACCCGAACCCTGTAAGCCGAACTTGAAAACAGAAGTTTGCTCAACACTAGTGTGGACCCATTCATTTCAATAGGGCCACAAAAGATGCGGACAGTTTCCTACATCCGTTCCGTGGTCCCACAAAAAACATAAAGCATATTCTATTCTTGTCCGCAATTACAAACAAGAATAGGCATTTCTATAATAGGTCTGACCGTGAATGCACGCGGCCGGTACACTTTTTTTGTGGATATGCAATTTGCGGACCACACAACACGGTCATGTGAATGGACCCTTAGCCTGTGATTTTCTCTCAAAAGAAAAGTACAGGAATTACTAAAAAAACAAATGGATTTTCACTATGCTTTCAATAAAATTTATTTTTACTTCATGTTTATTTAAATTTCTAGCATTTTATTTCTACAGTACAGATGGGCTATTTAATCTACTTTGAAAGAAGAACAAAAGGCTTGAAAGAAAAAACATTGCGTTCACTATACCTGCTGCATTTTACATATTGCATTTGGCATTTCACGAGCATCAGGATTATGCTGAGGCTATGGTCTCTAGATATTGAATAAAATCTAGCATTACTAAGTTTGCTCTTGAGTAGGTGGCTGTTGTTGCTATTAGTCATTTTGTGGTTGTTCAGTTTATGCTATGATTTCATGAACGTTGCGCACTTCAAATAAAGCTCAATGATTAAGCTTTATAATATTGAGAGGCTAACATATGTGGGGGATGATTCTCAAATGAAAATTAATAATACAGTACATATGGTAGATAATCTGAAATCCTGGACATAAATGGGCTTGATAGCAGCATATGTACCAAAACATTTTTATGTGAGTGCATATGTTTTGATTATAAAAATAGTTCATGATCAGCAGATGGTTTCAAAATTGCACGTATATTTCAGAAGTGTCAGTGACAATACAGATTCTTATTTTTCAAGGCGCTTGGTATGACATACATATCTAAATATTTAATATAAAATTTCCAGAGGAAACAAATAAACCGGAACAATATCATTTTAATAGGAGACGTTTAGCACCCCATAGAAATATGACTAACTAGGCAGCAATAATGTCTGCTGTCACATCTAGAAAATGTAAAGGATTTATGAGATTCAATATGTATCAACATTTTTGTTTCCAAGATTTCATAAAAATAACTCCACAACAGGTCAAAGCATCTTAGTGATTGTCATATTCATCTATATGCAGTGGTGTGCCTTCAATGGAGGCAGACCATGCAACTTCTACAGGGCCCAAGGGGAGGGAAGGCCATGCTGCTAATCTCCTTCTTCTTTCTGTTCCCGATGTAAAAACACTGCATTTTTATGCAACCACCACTAGGAGCAGCTTAATACAAACAAATGATTACAGAAACTGCATAAATTCATATGCACTAACCTCCCCCTAGTAGTGGCTGCAGGCAGCCTGCTTTGTAAAAGAAGGGGAATAATATACTTTATTTAGGCCAACTGTCTGGTGTGAATACATTGATGCTGTTCAAGAGTGAGTGCCATATTTATGAAGCATCTTTTTTTGTCAGAGAAGTTGGATAAAATGGGTGAGGCCTGATGTAACATGATGTAAAAAAATACATGGCAGGTCTTGAGATGGAGGTGGGGGCTCCCACAGCTTGACATATTTCCTTTTCTGGTGCACAGACTGCCAGAAAATGTGCCAAATTTATTTGGAGGCTTGCACTACTTAATACATTTAGCACATCTTACTCCAGCACAATTCTTATCAAGACTGGTGTAAAGAAACACCACACACTGGTGAAGATTCATCAAAACTGGTATAAAGGAAAAATGGGGAAGTTGCCCATAGTAACCAATCATATTGCACCTTTTATTTTTCAGGTCTTTTGGAAAATGTTAATCTCCCCCAATTGTTTCTAGAGTATGTTTAGAGTATCTGTCCTGGTCATGTATTGGAAAGACAGGTGCATGACTTGTTTCAGTTACAGGGGTAGACTTATCAAAACTGGTGTAATGTAGAATTGGCTTAGTTGCCATAGCAACCAATCAGATTCCATCTTTCATTTTCCAAGAGAGCTCAGAAAAATGAAAGGTGGAATTTGATTGGCTGCTCTGGGCAACTAAGCCAGTTTTCCTTTACATTAGTTTAATAACTCCCCCCCCTGTGTGCAGATATGAGAGCTATATCTTGCAATTACATGACCAGGAGAGATCCCATGAAAAGAAAAACTAAAAGTACATTTTCAATGTCTGCGACCCAGATCTTGAAAACTATTATGAATTGTTAAAGAAAAGAATATTGGAATATTGTCTAACTTTTCAACATACAATCAATAAGCTTTGTTGATGAAACCTTAAAGTGATTGGTTTGTGGGGGATTTTGCAACTCCTCCATCCTGGGTAGATCTGCAAGGAGAAGCATACTTATCTGCTCTCCACCACTGGACATAGCTCTTTTGCTCCCCTGGCTCGCTGTTGCCTCGCTTGGATTAATTGCTCTCAAGATTAGATTTAATGCAGCTGCAGCCAATCGCTGGCCACAGCAGTGACCTGCTCCTCTTGTGTTGCATTAAAGGTTTACATGACACATGGGGAGCAGGTCATCACTGCAGTCAGAAATTGGTTGCAGTGGCATCAAAGCAGATGGATCTGAGCAGGGCAGCTGACACCATGGACCAGGAAAGTATGGTTCACTTTGCCAGCTTACCCAGGCTCAAATATAAATAAATGACTTCCCATACCAAAAGGATGATGTTTGAGGAATCAATTTATTTTCAAACTAAGTTTAAACACTATGGGGTTCAAATGAAAATGAACAATCCAGTTATCTGTCATTATGGCATGGGAAGAATAAATTTACATACCACAGTTTGTATGGTCGACACAAATAAATATTTCTATCATATTCAACCACTGAGGGAAGCGACTCAAATGAAGGGAAGTGGGAGGTTTGTATTTTAGAACTTCCCATTGTGGCATAAAAGCTTTCATAAATGTCCTCCTTTATTTGTAGGCAATAAACCCTATAAGGTATGAGCTAAGTTGAACTAAAACAAAAATGCTAAATTCTTTACATTTACATTTAAGGAACAAAAAGAAACCAATGTGGATAAACAGAACTGTAAAGAAAGCAATAAATGACAAAAAGAAAGCATATAAAACACTAAAACAGGAGGGGAGCACGGAAGCACTGAAAAACTATAAGGAAAAAAAAATAGAACATGCAAAGAACAAATAAAAGCGGCCAAACTAGAGACCGAGAGATTAATTGCAAAAGAGAGTAAAACTAACCCTAAAATGTTCTTCAATTATATAAATGTTAAAAAGTATAAATCTGAAGGTGTCGGCCCTTTAAAGAGTAATGAGGGGGGAGTGGCAGAGAGCGACGAGGAGAAAGCAAAGCTGTTAAAAAAAAAATGTCTCCAATGTATTCACTGAGGAAAATAAACTGTCAGATGAAATGCTGAATGTAAAAATTAATTCCCCATTAAAAGTGTCCTGTCTGACCCAGGCAGAAGTTCAACAGCGACTTAAAAAGATTAAAATAGACAAATCGCCAGGACCGGATGGCATACACCCCCGTATCCTAAGGGAATTAAGTAATGTCATAGCCATAGGGTCCAAAAACAGAGCCTGGAAACTATAGGCCGGTAAGTTTAACATCTTTTGTGGGTAAACTATTTGAAGGTTTTCTGAGAGATGTTATGTTAGAGCATCTCAATGGAAATAAGCAAATAACGCCATATCAGCATGGCTTCATGAGGGATCGGTTATGCCAATCAAATTTAATCAGTTTCTATAAGGAGGTAAGTTCTAGACTTGACAGCGGCGAATCAATGGATGTCGTATATCTGGACTTCTCCAAAGCATTTGACACTGTACCACATAAAAGGTTAGTATATAAAATGAGAATGCTCGGACTGGCAGAAAACGTCTGTATGTGGGTAAGCAATTGGCTGAGGGATAGAAAACAGAGGGTGGTTATTAGTGGTACACACTCAGATTGGGTCACTGTCACTAGTGGAGTACCTCAGGGGTCAGTATTGGGCCCTATTCTCTTCAATATATTTATTATATTATTATATAAGAAGGCTTGCATAGTAAAATATAAATTTTCGCAGATGACACTAAACTGTGTAAAGTAATTAACACTAAAGAGGACAGTATACTACTACAGAGCGATCTGGATAGACTGGAGGCTTGGGCAGATAAGTGGCAGATGAGGTTTAACACTGACAAATGTAAAGTTATGCACATGGGAAGGAATAAAGCAAGTCACCCGTACATACTAAATGGTAAAACACTCGGTAACACTGACATGGAAAAGGATCTAGGAATTTTAATAAACAGCAAACTAAGCTGCAAAAAACAGTGTCAGGCAGCTGCTGCCAAGACCAATAAGATAATGGGTTGCATCAAAAGGGGCATAGAAGCCCGTGATAAGAACATAGTCCTACCATTTTACAAATCATTAATCAAACCACACATGGAGTACTGTGTACAGTTCTGGGCTCCTGTGAACAAGGCAGACATAGCAGAGCTGGAGAATTTGTAATTTAATCTGACAGGACCGGGCTGAATTTTGGGGAATTTACTCATCTTTAGCCAACATAAATATGTAGTGGTGGGTAATAAAGCATATTTTAACCCAAAATACAGTTTGGTTGCTGGCTAAAACAGTAAATGAACATTTGCAGCTTTCATTCACACCTTTCTAGAAGTGGATACTATGGTCTTCATATTACCCATATTACTACACATTACAAGAATAAAAATTCAGCTACCAATCTAAAGGGGTTGTCCTATGAAGAATATTCTGCATTTTTCAAACCAGCAGCTGGATCTGAATACTTTTGTAATTGGATATAAGTAAAAATAATATGGCCACTGAGGTTATTTCACAAAATGCATCTGTATGCGCACATCCAGCGTTCCCCAGCAGAAGGCTGATTCTCAGGCTTCCACACTCCTCCTACACAACCCAGCATCCAGATGCATGTGTTATGGCATGGTGTGGGAAGATAAATCCACACCGACTACAAGAGGGAAGGGAAAAGGTACTAGGCCTGGAAACTAGGGAAAGGGGGAAAGGTCACCACCTAGTGAATCCCTAACCCGAGCCCTGAAGTATGAACAGACCTTGATGGTAGGAATGTCCATACACTGGAACCTAGGGCCATATATGACCCTAAAGGGCCCTGGAAATAGTGTCAGGACAAGAGATGACCTGTTCCTTCCAAGCTGAAGGAACAGGAGACTCCCTCAGGCCTAATACCAAAAGGTAGGAAAAACCATGAACAAGAAATAGAGAAAAGACACTTAACTTCAAAATATGCAGACAAGCAGGAACTCAGAGGAGATCCAGACACCAGCTCTTCACAACCAAAAGGAGCTATAAACTGCATAGCATGATAGGTGAGGCCAGACTAAATAGAGGAGAAGGAATGACTACTTAAGCTACACCTGAGATCAGAGGTGTGGTCATACCCAGCAGAAGAGTGAAACCAGAAAGGCTGTCAGATCACATCACGTGCAGTCAATCTCATACATCTTCTGACCCCTGTAACAGTATAGACCATGACAGTACCCCCCCCCCCCTTCTATAGGTGGCCTCTGGACACCCAGGACCGACTTTATCAGGTTGAGCTCTGTAAAAGGCTTTCACCAGACAACTAGCATTAACGTCGGCCACTGGAACCCATATCCTCTCCTCTGGTCCGTAACCCCTCTACTGAATGAGATAGTGGAGGGATCTAAGGAGAATTCGGGAGTCAACTATCCTGGAAATCTAAAATTCAGATTGCAGTCCACCATGACAGGAGCAGGAGGCAAGGAGGATGGTTCAATAGGTTTGACACATCTTTTCAACAATGACTTATGGAACACATTATGAATCTTCAAAGCCTGAGGAAGTTCAAGATGAAAGGCTACCGGGTTAATAATGGCTTATATGGACCAATAAACCTTGGACCCAACTTACAAGAAGGTACTTTTAACTTTTGGACAGCCACACAGAATCACCCACTCTCAGGTCCGGACCATTCATTGTCTTTTGTCAGCCATGTGTTTATGCTTGTTGCCCATTTTTTTCAGATAATTTTGAGTTTTCCGCCAAATAGATGATAAAGAAGAGGAAAATTGTACCTCTTCAGGTAAAAACAGAAGCCTCCGTACCAAAAAAAGTGCCAAATTGCGGGTGGAACCCATATGCCCCAAAATGGCGACTTACAGTATCAGTGGACTCCTGTCTACGGTTATTTATGGCAAACTGGGCTAAAGACAACTCACCTTAGCACGTGCACAAGTACTACAAGCTGACACATAATCCTCAACACACTTACACAACCTCAGCCATTAGAATCTACGAGAGATGAGATCGATAGTGAGTGGATCTGCTCCCAGGGTGTCCTGTGAGAACTGTACAGTGATGTTCCTCGAACACCATGTGACGTAATTCAGAAGGAACAAACAACTTCCTCAGAGGGAAATAATCCAGTGCCCACTCCCTGGGCCTCCAACACTTCTGCCTCAAGGTCGGGATATAGGGTGGGTATTACTGTTGCTTCAGACAATATCAGACCAGGATCTTCCGAATCACCCCCCCCCCCTCTCCCCCCAGCTACGTGACAAAGCATCCGCCTTGATGTTCTTAACCCCAGGGCAAAAGGGGACAATGAAATGAAATCTGGTAAAAAAACAACAACCATCTGGCCTGCCTTGGGTTCAGTGGCTTAGCCGACTCCAAGTAAGTCCGATTTTTGTGATCAGTAAGCACAGTAATAGGACGAACTGCTCCTTCCAACCAATGACTCCATTCCTCAAAAGCCAACTTAATAGCCAGCAATTCTCTATTACCCACGTCATAATTCCTTTCTGCAGCCGAGAATTTCTCAGCGAAGAATTCACAGGGGCGCCATTTACTAGGTGAAAGACCCTGTGATAAGACTGCTCCTACCCCTACCTCGGATGCATCAACTTCCACAATGAATGGCTGGGACACATCCGGTTACACCAGTATAGGAGCAGAAGCAAAACATTCCTTCACTGCTGAAAAGGCTTGTAATGGCTCATTAGACCAAACTGAGCCATCTGAACCTTTCCTAGTCATGTCTGTTAAAAGTTTAACCACAGTCGAGTAGTTCAAAATGAATTTATGGTAGTAGTTGGTGAACCCCAAAAACCACATAATAGCTGAAGATGAGAGTAAGTAACCCAGGAATTGCACTTCCTGAACTGCAAATACTCCAACTTAGCATACCATTTATTCTCTCTTAGGATCTGTAACACCTGTCTTACATGATCCTGATGAGTCTTCATGTCTGGAGAATAAATTAGTATGTCATCCAGATACACAACAACAAACCTCCCCACCAGATGATGAAAGATATTATTAACGAAATGCTGGAAAACCGCAGGAGCATTAGTTAACCCAAACGGCATGAACAGATTCTCAAAATGACCCTCTAGGGTATTAAATGCCATCTTCGCTTCATCTGCTTCCTTGATCCTGACCAGATTATATACCCCCCCTTAAGTCCAATTTGGATAACACCTTGGCACCAACAATCTGATTAAACGAGTTAGGAATCAAAGGAAGGGGGTACGGATCACGGACCGTAATCCGATTGAGCTCACAGAAGTCCAAACATGGCCTAAGTTCCGTCTTTCTTCTTTACAAAGAATAACCCTGCTGCCACTGGCGATTTGGAAGGTCTAATATGTCCTTAGCCAAACTTTCGGCAATATACTCTCGCATGGCTGCTCTTTCAGGATCAGAAAGGTTATATAACCTAGATTTGGGCAACTTCACTCCAGGAAAAAGATTAATGGGACAATCATATTCCTAATGTGGGAGTAAATCCTGGCAACCACTCTCAGAAAATACATCAGAAAAATCAGAAATGAAAGTGGGTACAGCTTTAGTGGTTAAGACAGAAAGACATGCATTAAGACAGTTTACCATGCAATAATCACTCCAATCAAGAATCTGTCTTGGTTGCCAGTCAATGACAGGATTATGTTTCATTAACCAAGGTAAACCCAAAACCAATGGAGCAGGCACACCCTCCAGCACAAAACACGAAATGGATTCCTGATAAAAAATCACCTACTCTTAAATGGATGTCCTGCACCATCTGTGACAAACATTTCTGAGTAAGTTTTCTAGAGTTAATTGCCAACACCAAAATATTTTTTTCCAATGTAATTGTAGTTAACCCATGCATATGGACGAACTGCCCATCAACTAGGTTAGCCCCTGCCCCACTGTCAATAAACATCTCAGTTCCCACCGTTTTTGACTCTAGCGCCACCTCGGCAGGCAGGAGAAATCAGGTGCTACCAGTAAATGACAAAAGTATGTTTTCTGACTCCCCACCCACACCACTTAGAGTAAGATGGGAACTAAATGTTTTTTTTTTCTGTTTTTTTTCTCTGTTTTTTTTCACCTTAATGCTGAACGTAAGGACAAACATTAACAAAATGTCCTCTTTTTCCACAGAAAAAGCATACTCCCTTCTTATGACTAACACCCTTGCAAGCAGGCCCAGGGGTAACTCTCCCTAACTGCATGGGTTCATCACCAGACATAAACTCAGGAGTCTCTCCACCCAAAGCGTCAGATGAAGCTGCCACGTTATATGATGATTCGTCCTGAGAGGGAGGGACCTTAGATCTCTCTCTCAGGCGTCTATCAATACATACTGCAAGGGACATAGCCGCTTCCAATGACTCAGGATTTTTGTGAAAAGTCAACGGGTCCTGTAGCCTCTCAGATAATCCCTGACAGAATTGGCTACAGAAAGAAGGATCATTCCACTCAGTATCCGTAGCCCATCTCCAAAATTCAGAGCAATAGATCTCCACAGAATGCTCTCCTTGCTGTAAACCATATAACTTAGTCTCAGCCAGGGAGAACCGCTCCAGATCATCGTAGATAAGACTTAGAGTTCTGAAAAATTTATCTACCAACCGGAGGAACTGTGGTCCTGTCAATAGAGAAAAAGCCCAAGACTTAATGTCCCCTTTAAGCAGCAAAATGATAATACCAACTCTTTGACTCTCATTCCCAGATAAGAGCGGATGTAACTTAAAGTACAATTTACACGACTCTCTGAACTAAATGAAATTATCGCTTCCCCCTAAAATCTGTCCAGAAGTGCGACCTTAGGTTCAGGACAGGCCTGGTAACTACTTCTGGCACCAGCAGCCTACACTCACCTAAAGAATTATTAGGAACACCTGTTCTTTTTCTCATTAATGCGATTATCTAGTCAACCAATCACATGGCAGTTGCTTCTATGCATGTAGGGTTGTAATCCTGGTCAAGACAATCTCCTGAACTCCAAACTGAATGTCAGAATGGGAAAGAAAGGTGATATAAGCAATTTTGAACGTGGCATGGTTGTTGGTGCCAGACGGGCAGGTCTGAGTATTTCACAATCTGCTCAGTTACTGGGATTTTCATGCACAACCATTTCTAGGGTTTACAAAGAATGGTGTAAAAAAAGGGAAAAACATCCAGTATGCGGCAGTCCTGTGGACGAAAATGCCTGGTTGATGCTAGAGGTCAGAGGAGAATGGGCCGACTTATTCAAGCTGATAGAAGAGCAACGTTGACTGAAATAACCGCTCGTTACAACCGAGGTATGCAGCAAAGCATTTGTGAAGCCACAACACGCACAACCTTGAGGCGGATGGGCTACAACAGCAGAAGACCCCACCGGGTACCACTCA
This sequence comes from Bufo gargarizans, assembly GCF_014858855.1. Lineage (NCBI taxonomy): Eukaryota > Metazoa > Chordata > Amphibia > Anura > Bufonidae > Bufo > Bufo gargarizans. The sequence continues at coordinate 163,149,198 of NC_058080.1, forward strand.
TCTCCACTACAAATACGAAAAAGAAGCTACAATTTGCACGAGCTCACCAAAATTGGACTGTTGAAGCCTGGAAAAATGTTGCCTAGTCTGATGAGTCTCGATTTATGTTGAGACATTCAAATGGTAGAGTCCGAATTTGGAGTAAACAGAATGAGAACATGTATCCATCATGCCTTGTTACCACTGTGCAGGCTGGTGCTGGTGGTGTAATGGTGTGGGGGATGTTTTCTGGGCACACTTTAGGCCCCTTAGTGCCAATTTGCCATTGTTTAAATGCCACGGGCTACCTGAGCATTGTTTCTGACCATGTCCATCCCTTCATGACCACCATGTACCCATCCTCTGATGGCTACTTCCAGCAGGATAATGCACCATGTCACAAAGCTTGAATCATTTCAAATTGGTTTCTTGAACATGACAATGAGTTCACTGTACTAAAATGGCCTGCAAGATGCTATCCCATCAATATGGGCCAACATTTCTAAAGAATGCTATTAGCACCTTGTTGAATCAATGCCACGTAGAATTAAGGCAGTTCTGAAGGCAAAAGGGGGTCCAACACCGTATTAGTATGGTGTTCCTAATAATTCTTTAGGTGAGTGTATGATCCCTGGATCTGCGTGTGGAGGTCGGCTACCTCCAAAGACATACCCTGCAATTGTCTAACCAGTGCCACAATAGAATCCACATACAGGAGAAGGTATGAGATCTGCACACCCTAGATGTTGGGTGCTCGTGAAGGACAAAGTCAATTGATTCACATAGGAAATCCACGGCACACCATTGTAATTTCAATAATTAATGGTTTTTTAATTCATACTAGTTCATACATCAGCTTTTTTGTCCCATCCAGAGTAATCATGCAAGCATCATAATTAATAAAGCAGTACACCCAACGTTTCAGTCGTGTCGACCTTTCTCAAGGGATCTATGACTGCCGGTATGTAGAGTGTGCTCTGGAGTATGAATTAAAAAACCATTAATTATTGAAATTACAATGGTGTACAATAGAATCCATAGCCTCACTGACACAAACAAAAATGATGGTTTTTGGCAGTTGATAATGTCACGGCGCAGTGTGGGAGGATAACTCCTCACCGACCACAAGAGGGAAGGGAAAAGGTACTAGGCCTTGAAACTAGGGAAAAGGGGAAGGTCACCACCTAGTGAATCCCTAACCCGAGCCCTCACTACAAGTATAAACACACCTGAATGGTAGGAATGTTCGTACGCTGGAACCTCGGGCCCTATCTGACTAAAAAGAGGCCTGGAAATAGTGTCAGGACAAGTGATGACCTGTTCCTTCCCATCTGAAGGGACAGGGGACTCCCTCAGGCCTAATACCAAAAGGTAGGGGAAAACCACAAACAAGAAATAGAGAAAAGACACTTAATTCCAAAATATGCAGACGAGCAGGAACTCAGAAGAGAACCAGAAACCAGCTCTTCACAACCAAAAGGAGCTATAAACCGCATAGCATGATGGGTGAGGCCAGACTAAATAGAGGAGGAGGAATGACCACTTAAGCTTCACCTGAGATCAGAGGTGTGGTCATAACCAGTAACAACACAGAAGAGTGAAACCAAACAGGCTGTCATATCACATCATGTGCAGCCAGTCTCCTAGATCTTCTGACCCCTGTCACAGGAGAGACTGTTACAGCATGGACTGCTTCAGAGCTCCGCAGGTCAGCTGAACTGTGAAGCAGGGAGCACACAGTTCCCCGCTTCACCATCTACATCAACTGCCTGGGCACTCCCTCAACCCTCGTGGTCCCTGGCTTTGATATGCTAAATATGAATTTTAGTTCTTGTTCGTCAGAACCAAAAAAAAAATCCAAGTGAATTTCATGTTATGTCCATAAATTGAAGTAATTTTGGCTTAGAGTGCAATTTAGTTATTTAAAACTCTTTATGGCAGAATTAGCAAGCAAGGAAACTATTTGAGGTATTACACTGAAATTCCAAGTTGATCATTATCTGAAATAGGCAAAGATGCTTTAAGAACTTAATAAATTAGGCTAATGATAGAAGTATAAAGAACCTAAAAAGTCACACACATATATATATTTGATAATGCTTTATTAGTAGAAAAACACATAAATTATTACATATATGGCGGTTTCAATTAATGGTAAAAAGTGCAGGAGTATAAAGTGACAAGTGCATGGAGCCAACCAGCCAATCCAGAAAAGTTGGTATATCGGATAGGTAAGATGGTACGACAGGTAATGGGACGATTGAGAGCAATGCAAGAAATGGTATGAGTCCCAGTAATACTTGCAAAAAAGCACAACGTCCTAATTACACTACCAAGGGTCACTGATATATAAGTGGAAAGACAAAAAGTCCACACTTGTGGTGTGCAGAGCGGTAAGCAATAAATATAGACATCAATAAACCAATGCTAATCCGCCTGCAAACAACAATTCAATAGAACCGACCGTGGTGACCTATACTGACCGGAGAGGATGATGTGATGGCTCCTTACCCGACGCGCGTTTTGCCTTGCTTCTTCAGGGGGCGTATGGTTTCTCCTGGTGATACACTGGTATAAATACCTGTGTGAGTCTAAGCAGTCCCACTCACATCCGGGAACCTCCCATCAAAATAGCCAATAGAAGCTAGTGCAGGCCGGGAGACAATCTTACAGGTGTTCGCAATAAGCACCAAACCCGGAAGTGTCGCCCGATCCATCCACAGCGGGAGGAGCATGCGCAGAGCGCATAGAAGTATAGAAGTATGTTGTGCACAATTAACTTAGCATGTTATTGCTATGATATATTCACTGAAAAAAATAAATGGAACCTGTCAGTGAATTTATGCTGCTCTCCCCACAGGCAGTATGATATTCTGACAGACTTCTTTATTACAATCATTACAATACCTTTTACAGTCAAATGCTTCAGAAAATGTTTTGAATAGCCAGATACAAGGAGAAGTGTTAGCTGGATGGCTCCCCTCTGACTTCTTCTTGCCCGACTCATGTTCATTGATTGATAGGTCTTTTACTGTCATTGAGAATTACAAGAGAAGCTAGCTTGGTACACTACAGACAGTGCCCACCTGCCTCTGAGGAAGCAAGGAGATGGTAAAGAAACCATTATGGGAAAAGTGCACAATAAAGACACATGGAGTAGTGCGTAAAGTTCTGGGCTCCTGTGAACAAGGCAGACATACCAGAGCTGGAGAGGGTTCAGAGGAGGTTAACTAAAGTAATTACTGGAATGGGTGGCCTACGGTACCCTGAAAGATTATAAAATATTATGGTTATTCACTTTGGGAAAAAAACGACTAATGGGAGATCTAATAACTATTTATAAATATATCAGGGGACAGTACAGAGATCTCTCCCATCATCTATTTATCCCCAGGACTGTGACCGTGACATCCTCTGTGTCTGGAGGAAAGAGTTTTTCTTTACACAAACATAGAAGAGGATTCTTTATGGTAAGAGCAGTGAAACTATGGAACTCTCTGCCTGAGGAGGTGGTGATGGTGATGGAGTTCACTGAAAGATTTCAAGAGGAGTGTGGATGTATTTCTGGAGTGTAATAATATTACAGGCTATAGCTAGATGGGTCGTTGATCCAGGAAGTTATTCTGATTGCCTGATTGGAATCTGGAAGGAACTTTGTTCCCCTAAAGTGAGGAATTCAAAGAGGTTATCCAATATCATAAACTGCCCCCCTATGTGCCGGGCCACTCACAGGGAATATACTTACCCTGCTCCCCGTGCCACTCCTGGTCCCTGCACCATCGCTGCTTTTTCTCACCATGTTCCGATGAAAACATCCGTTGTCTGGGACGAGCCTCCCTTTAATCAACCGCGATACTAGGGAGGATTTTCCCTGTCCCCACCAGCCATGTGGTGTGGGGACCAAGAGCGGCGCAGGGAGCGGGGTAAGTATATTCCCTGTGAGGGGCCTGGCCCATTGGGGACAGTTTATGATATTTGATATTAACATCAGTAAAGAACTGTATCTTGTTTCACCAAACCAGCTTGATTATTGCCTTTCTTCCGCTAGCCCAATTTCCTGCCTTGCACACCACAATGAACCACCAACACAACAGGCATACTGCACCCCCATTAGGCATGAGACCGTCACAAGGGTGTTACCTGAAGGGAAGAAAGGATATGCTCTCTCAGCCTAGGGAGTGCTGGAGCAGGATCGTCACAATGAGCACTACCACCAGTATCCTCTCAACAGACCACTACTCTAAGCATGACCACCCCCTGAGGACTGATAGTAGGTAGAAACATGTTACTGTACGTTTCCGTAGAGTTTTAACTACTAGACTGTTTTTGTAGGGAATTCACTGTTAGAGATGGCCTTGCAGTTTGCCTGGCTGTCGTTTTGCGGCGAACGCTGCTCGTTCGCTTTCACTGAACAGACGAACATATGGCGATGTCCGCCGGCGCCATATTCTTTGCATTGTGCAGGACTTGGACCCATGAAACATCCATCAGGTGGGACAGGACAGCCAATTGGCATGTTCCAGCACATGGACACACCCCCTACACTATAAATAAACCCGATCTTGCAGCCATTTTAAATTCAGTCTTTTGCCAGTGTAGGGAGAGATTGCTGTGTGGAGCAGGGACAGACTATTAGGGACACCAAACGCTAGCTAATAGGGCCACAAAAGTCCTTTTAAGGACTGGTATAGGTGTGCTATCGATAGGTGTGACATACAGAGGTGTGTAATATACTCATAATATACTTTTTTAACATAGAAAGTATATTATAGTGCATTTGTATTGTGCAGCAGTTGTGTGCGGTTCTGCTGCAATACTACAGCTAGATAGAGGGACAAACACTATTGGAATAACTAATTGCAACTGGTGGTATATACCTGTTGCCCCCCCCCCCCAAAAAAAAAAAAAAAAATGATTGAGGGGTGTGATATACCTATAATATACCTTCTAACATAGAAAGTATATTATAGTGCATTTATATTGTGCAGCAGTTGTGTACAGTTCTGTTAAAATACAGCAGCTATATTGAGGGACAAACGTTATTCAAATAACTAATTGCAACTGGTGTGATATACCTGTTGCCCCACAAAAAAACAATTTGGGGTGCGATATACCTGCTTCCACAAAATACTGATTGAGGGGTGTGATACACCAGCTTCCACAAAATATTGATTGAGGGGTGTGATACATCAGCTTCCATCAAATATAGATTGAGGGGTTTGATTTACCAGATTACAGCAAATACTCATTATTAGGTTCTATATACGTTTCCACAAAATACTGATACATGGTATTGATATACCGGCTTCCACCAAATATTGATTGAGACCTGTGATACATTGGCTTCCACCAAATATTGATTAAGGGATTTGATATACCAGCTTCCAGCAAATACTCATTACTGGGTTCTATATACCTGTTTCCACAAAATTCTGATACAGGGTATTGATATACCGGCTTCCACCAAATATTGATTGAGGCCTGCGATACACCGGCTTCCACCAAATATTGATTAAGGTGTTTAATATACAAGCTTCCAGCAAATACTCATTATTGGGTTCTATATAAGTGTTTCCACAAAATATTGATTGAGGGGTGTGATACACCGGCTTCCACAAAATATAGATTGAGGCCTGCAATACACCAGCTTCCACCAAATATTGATTAAGGGGTTTGATTTACCAGCTTCCAGCAAATACTTATTATTGGGTTCTATATACCTGTTTCCACAAAATACTGACACAGGGTATTGATATACTGGCTTCCACCAAATATTTATTGATAGTATATCGATAAGTCTTAGGGTGGCTCTACCTCCAAGTGGATGGTACCGGTGCTCGTATCGTGACTTACGATAATTCACAAGACTTCAAAGCGCGTCTGGAGGAGGAACTTTGGCTTCGGAATATTTATACTTAGTATGCGCTGGAGAAAAAGATATGAAAATAACATATAATCAGCTGATTTAACATCTACAATTTGAAATCCCCGCTTAGCCGGCAAGCAGGGAAAAAGGACTCTCAGTTGGTCGACTCTTACCACGTGACTAATAGAAGGAGGAGTCGACAACACGAGGGACGCCGAACGTTGATCGAAAAATTAAACTAGAGGTGATACTCAATAAGAAAGGCTGGAAACGGAGGCAAGCGAAAAGACCCACACTGATGTTTAGTGTGGTAACGCTTCATATACAACCACCTCGCAGAAAACCAACTGAACAGTGAGTACCTCTGAAACCAAATTGTGTGATATCGAATATACACATATCGAATATACGCATACTGCTACATTGACTCGATTGTCTAAAGTCTGCATATTGAAAATTCGAGAAAGAAAGCTAGTGCTTTATCGATCGAAAAAAAACACAATAAGGAGAATTGTTCATATGAACTATTTATCCCGATAGTTTATGGAGTACCTAGTGGATTAAAGTGCCATATGAACTGTTTGCTTCATTTCATTACATTAAACATCTAGTGGATCAAAGTGCAATAATGGACTAAGACACCGCCAATCAGAGTGTTTGTTTATTCAATATTCATCATATGGACTACTTGCACAATTGTATTGAATTCCATCTCAACTTTTAACAATTTTACCTTTGAGTGTAATTATTGCATTATTTTATCTACATTTTTTACTTTTGTATTTTACTTGTCCTTACTGTTGTGATTTGTTTCAACTGTCTTTACTGCTGTAATATATTCTTGTGAATAAAACCCTATTTTGCTGCATTACTCCAGGTGTCCGAGTGCCTATCTAATCCTATTTTCCTGCTACTAAATATTAATTGAGGCCTACGATATACCAAATATTGATTAATGGGTTTGATTTACCACTTCCAGCAAATACTCATTATTGGGTTCTATATACCTGTTTCCACAAAATACTGATAGGGAATTGATATACCGGCTTCCACCAAATATTGATTGAGGCCTGCGATACACCAGCTTCCATCAAATATTGATTAAGGGGTTTGGTATAACTGCTTCCAGAAAATACTCATTATTGGATTCAATATACCTGTTTCCACAAAATACTGATACAGGGTACTGATATACCGGCTTCCGCAAAATATTGATTGAGGCCTGCGATACACCAGCTTCCCACAAATATTGATTAAGGGGTTTGATTTACCAGCTTCCAGCAAATACTCATTATTGGGTTCTATATACCTGTTTCCACAAAATACTGAATGAGGGTATTGATATACCAGCTTCGACCAAATATTGATTGAGTCCTGCGCTACACCAGCTTCCACAAAATATTTTTCCGCTAACTTGTGCCCCCAAAAAAATAACTTATATGAACTCGCCATGCCCCTCACGGAATACCTTCGGGTGTCTTCTTTCCAAAATAGGGTCACATGTGGGGTATTTATACTGCCCTGGAATTTTAGGGACCCTAAAGCGTGAGAAGAAGTCTGGAATCCAAATGTCTAAAAATGCCCTCCTAAATGGAATTTGGGCCCCTTTGCGCACCTAGGCTGCAAAAAAAGTGTCACACATGTGGTATCGCCGTACTCAGGAGAAGTTGGGCAATGTGTTTTGGGGTGTCTTTTTACATATACCCATGCTGGGTGAGAGAAATATCTCTCTATAATGACAACTTTGTATAAAAAAAATGGGAAAAGTTGACTTTTAGAGAGATAAATGGGTATATGTATAAATACACCCCAAAACACATTGCCCTACTTCTCCTGAGTACGGCGATACCACATGTGTGACACTTTTTTGCAGCCTTGGTGGGCAAAGGGGCACAAATTCTAAAGAGCACCTTTAGGATTTCACAGGGCATTTTTTACACATTTGGATTCCAGATTTCTTCTCACGCATTAGGGCCCCTAAAATGCCAGGGCAGTATAACTACCCCACAAGTGAACCATTTTGGAAAGAAGACACCCCAAGGTATTTTGTGATGGGCATAGTGAGTTCATGGAAGTTTTTATTTTTTGGCACAAGTTAGTGGAGTATGAGACTTTGTAAGGAATAAATAAATAAAAATCATAATTTTCCGCTAACTTGTGACAAAAAATAAAAAGTTCTATAAACTCACTATGCCCATCAGTGAATACCTTAGGGTGTCTACTTTCCGAAATGGGGTCATTTGTGGGGTGTTTGTACTGTCTGGCCATTGTAGAACCTCAGGAAACATGACAGGTGCTCAGAAAGTCAGAGCTGCTTCAAAAAGCGGAAATTCACATTTTTGTACCATAGTTTATAAACGCTATTTTTCCCAAACCATTTTTTTTTACCCAAACATTTTTTTTTATCAAAGACATGTAGAACAATAAATTTAGCTAAAAATGTATATATGGATGTTGTTTTTTTTGCAAAATTTTACAACTGAAAGTGAAAAATGTCATTTTTTTGCAAAAAAATCGTTAAATTTCGATTAATAACAAAGTAAAAATGTCAGCAGCAATGAAATACCACCAAATGAAAGCTCTATTAGTGAGAAGAAAAGGCGGTAAAATTCATTTGGGTGGTAAGTTGCATGACCGAGCAATAAATGGTGAAAGTAGTGTAGTGCAGAAGTGTAAAAAGTGGCCTAGTCATTAAGGGGGTTTCAGCTAGCGGGGTTGAAGTCGTTAATGGAGCCAGCCTTACAGGGGGGTGATCAATGACAGGGGGGTGATCAGGGAGTCTATATGGTCATAGACAGACAGACACAGGCGGGACCCTAAGTACGCGTAGACCGCTGGGAGGCGGATCACGGTAAATGGGGCCCCACTGGCATAACCTTGTTGAAAATGTGTGGACCCCAAGTTATAGGCAGCGTTTATTCACCGAGCTCAAAAGGTCACCGGAAATGATGGTCCTTTCCCAGCGCATAGATTAGGTGTCCTTTGAAGGAGCGTCTTCGTGAAATAGGTCATGCGTTGTGGAGAGCTGCAGGGAAGTGAGCTGTCCCTGTTGCACCCTGCTTGACCTACTATGACCCTAGTGCCCTAACACGGGATCCGTGCCCCGCAAGGGGTGGTCCCGTCCGGAACCTCACCCTGGTCTAAGGTCCTTGTAAGACCCTGCCGGGGTGGATGGAAGGACACCTGATGTAGTGGTAATAAAACCATGGATACAATGAATGACTATGTTCACCTGTCCCTACGCATTCCTTCAATTGAACATACTTGTAGGATAGTTATAATGGACCCCATGAATCGTCAGGGGACGGGGGTTGACACAAGTGGTAGCTGTCCTCGGCTGCACAGTATAAATAGTATATTGCTGAGCAGGATGGAGGGGGCAGACTAAATTGGGCCACTAGTGATACATGGTGTATTAACACTAATGCCGACCTCAACCGTAAAAAATAAATTGAATAATAAGCAGTTGGGAGGAAAGCGCAGACTGGCTTGGGCCACTCAATGGTGTATAGCATGGTTGCTGTATACCTAGAGTGCGTATGGCAATATCATGGGGTACCTGTAACACACAGAAAGATACAAGGGAACGCCCTCTAGACCAGTGTCTAATGATAATAGTACACTAATTAAGATACACCCGTTAACGCCCAGTACAAGGAGGGGCCGGCAAGCGATGCACCAATATGCATACAAGGACTCAAATAGTGCAGAGTGTGTCTACTTACATGCAGTCTAGGATGCGTGTGGCAATCATCTAGCTGGAATCGGCATCAGGCTTAGTGTACGAATCAGTACACTAATCAATCACAATGTGTCCACCCTGTCCCCCAATCATCCTCCTCCTCTTCTTTTTTAGATCAAGGGATGCACTATCCACTGCGGAGTCGCAACAATCAACCCCTGGCAACACAACAGTGCTAACCGATGACAAGCTCGTGATAAATTTGTCATCTCGCCCCTTGACCTATACTGAGATCAAGGTCCTTAGACGTGGCCTGTCGTTCATACCCACCACAAGATTTGATCTACAGTCATGTGAAAAAATTAGGACACCCTTTGAAAGCATGTGGTTTTTTGTAACATTTTTAATAAAAGGTTATTTCATCTCCGTTTCAACAATACAGAGAGATTAAAGTAATCCAACTAAACAAAGAAAACTGAAGAAAAGTCTTTTCAAGATCTTCTGTAAATGTCATTCTACAAAAATGCCTATTCTAACTGAGGAAAAAGATAGGACACCCTTGCCCCTAATAGCGAGTGTTACCTCCTTTGGCTGAAATAACTGCAGTGAGACGGTTCTTGTAGCCATCTACCAGTCTTCGACATCGGTCTGAGGAAATTTTACCCCACTCCTCAATGCAGAACTTTTTCAGCTGTGAGATGTTTGAGGGGTTTCTTGCACGTACAGCCCTTTTCAAGTCACCCCACAGCATCTCAATGGGATTCAAATCTGGACTTTGACTTGGCCATTCCAGGACTCTCCATTTCTTCTTTTTCAGCCAATCTTTGGTTGATTTACTAGTATGTTTTGGGTCATTGTCATGTTGCATGGTCCAGTTCCGCTTCAGCTTTAATTTTCTAACTGATGGTCTCACATGTTCTTCAAGCACCTTCTGATACACAGTAGAATTCATCGTGGATTCTATGATGGTGAGCTGACCAGGTCCTGCTGCAGCAAAGCAGCCCCAAACCATGACACTTCCACCTCCATGCTTCACAGTTGGTATGAGGTTCTTTTCTTGGAATGCTGTGTTTGGTTTACGCCAAACATGTCCTCTGCTGTTGTGTCCAAATAATTCAATTTTGGACTCATCTGTCCAAAGAACATTATTCCAGAAGTCCTGGTCTTTGTCAACTTTATCTCTGGCAAATGTCAGTCTGGCCTCGATGTTTCTCTTGGAAAGCAAAGGTTTCCTCCTTGCACACCTCCCATGCAAGTTAAACTTGTACAGTCTCTTTCTGATTGTAGAGGCATGTACTTCTACATCAACAGTAGCCAGAGCCTGCTGTAGTTCTCGAGATGACACTTTAGGGTTTTTGGAGACCTCTTTTAGCATCTTGCGGTCTGCTCTTGGGGTGAACTTGCTGGGGCGACCAGTCCTGGGCATGTTGGCAGTTGTTTTGAAAGCCCTCCACTTGTAGACTATCTTCCGGACAGTGGAATGGCTGATTTCAAAATCTTTTGAGATCTTTTTAAATCCCTTCCCAGACTCATAGGCTGCTACAATCTTTTTTCTGAAGTCCTCTGACAGCTCTTTTGCTCTCACCATGGTGCTCACTCTCACTTCAACAGTCAGGAGCACACCAAACTAAATGTCTGAGGTTTAAATAGGGCAAGCCTCATTCAACATGCAGAGTAACGATCTACTAATTATGTGCACCTGGTGTGATATACCTGTGTGAGATCTGAGCCAATTTAAGAGGGAATACATGTGAGGGTGTCCTATCTTTTTCCTCAGTTAGAATAGGCATTTTTGTAGAATGACATTTACAGAAGATCTTGAAAAGACTTTTCTTCAGTTTTCTTTGTTTAGTTGGATTACTTTAATCTCTCTGTATTGTTGAAACGGAGATGAAATAACCTTTTATTAAAAATGTTACAAAAAACCACATGCTTTCAAAGGGTGTCCTAATTTTTTCACATGACTGTATTTCGCTGGACCAAGGATCTCCACCTCTTTGCCCGCAAGCTAAAGTGGCACAAGCACTTTCAGCTTAAAGACAAAAAAGAAAGTCGCGAGCTGGGGATACCGGTGGAGATCCTTGGTGATGTCCGTTTTCAGTACAATTTGGACAGTATGCCCAGCAACCCTGAGGGCATAGGTCCCTTTACGGGCCTGAAAAATAGAAGCATCAAAATGCCACCAATAGGGGAAATGTTGTGCATCGACGTCTTCCTTAAGCATACTCTCTCTGAACTCTCTACCATGGACTCTACTTCCATGAGGTTCAATTGTAGTAGGGAAGAGAGGTGCACGTTACAAGTCTTGGAAAAAGACAAACAAATAATGATCAAACCCTCAGATAAAGGGGGTAACGTGGTCGTGATGAATACCCCAAGCTACAGGGACATGTGTCTAGTGATCCTCCAGGATAGTCAGGGGTATGAAATTCTGCCCTGTAATCCCACCCCCAGATTCCAAAAAGAGTTGTTAGAAATTTTAACAAAAGCGAAATTGGACAAACTGATCAGTCTATCCCCCTCCACCCAGTAATGGCAACGTTTTACTGTCTGCCCAAAGTCCATAAAGACACCATGCCCATCAAGGGGCGTCCGATTGTCTCAGGAGTGGGGAACCTTTCACAGAACGTGGGCATCTATGTGGATCACATCCTTTGCCCCTTTGTACAATCACTACCCTCATATGTGAAGGACACAGGGGATCTGCTCACGAAACTCGAGAACATAGATATTGAACCGCACTGGTTCTTGGCATCGATCGACGTGGAGGCTCTATACTCGTCCATTCCGCACGAAAGGGGGCTTGAATCCCCTGCACACTTCCTGAGAGCGAGGGGCCAACAGTTCACCACACACAATAACTTGGTTCTGAACTTATTGAACTTCGTTCTCCGTAGTAATTTTTTTTCTATTTGACGGCCACATTTACCACCAGCTCAGGGGCACCGCAATGGGCAGTTCGTGTGCGCCATCTTATGCGAATCTGCTCCTGGGCTGGTGGGAGGAGACAGTGGTCTTTGGTGACACACCTAGAAGGTACTCGGAGCACGTCGCCCTCTGGTCCCGCTACATAGATGACATATTCATTCTGTGGAGCGGGCCAAAGGACGACTTTACGGGGTTCGTTGAAGAACTTAACCACAACAGTCTTAACCTTAGGTTCACCTCCGGAATTGTGGGGGATCACCTTCCGTTCCTGGATATTTCTATATCCAGGGGCGGCAGTGGTGGCCTACAGACCACCATTTACCGTAAATCCACGAACTCCCTTTTCAGGTGGGACAGTTGCCATCCCACCCCGTTTAAGCGGGGCATACCGGTTGGGCATCATCTAAGGCTAAAACGGAACTGCTCTGAACAAGGGGAGTTCAAGCGTCAGGCAGACGATCTGAGAAGGCGTTTCCGCAAACGGGGTTACCCTGATATGTCACTCAAAAGGGCACGGGCCGAGACGCGTACCACCCTCTTACACCCCACCAAGCACCCAGACACTGACCCTCAGAAAATGATACGGGTCATAGGGACTTTCGATTCTGCGGCCACCAGAATAAGGGAGATCCTAGGCCGCAACTGGGAGACTCTTCTCATGGACCCTGATCTAGCCGCAATTTTAAGCCCCAAACCCTTTGTGACCAGGAGAGGGACCAATTTAAGGGATTGGCTGGTAAACAGCCATTACAGTCCACCAGAGAAACAACGTACGTGGGTGTATAGCCCAGTTAAGGGCTGCTACAGATGTGGACACTGCAGCTTTTGTAGGCATCTCACCCAAGGCAAATCCTTTGCACTGGACCCTCCGGGCCACACTCACCACATACGCGACTTTATTAACTGCTGCACCACAGGTGTTATTTACCTTCTCACCTGTGAATGCGGCAAGCGGTATGTGGGCAAAACCCGCAGGGAACTACGCAAGCGGATGGGGGAGCACATTGGGGATATTCGCAATGACAGAGACAACCCGGTGGCAAGGCCTGTCCACACTGACCACGGTGGCCGCACCTCAGCCGTGACCTTTATGGGCATCGAACATGTCCCGAAACCTCAACGTGGAGGAGACTGGGACAAGCGTATACTCCAACGTGAATGCTGGTGGATTTTCAAATTAAAAACCTTAATGACCAACTACAGTTTGGGTGTTTTCTTTGATGGTGCCATTATTGGGTGCGTCATCTCGTTCCCCTCGACCAGCATCAACGGCGGATCTGGGGAGAGCGAATGCCACTGTACCACCCAATATTAGTCCCTTTACAACTCCTCGGACAGTTGTATCACGCCTGACTGAATATGATATGGTTCTGATTCTGGATCTGACCTAATAGTCAGGTAAGGTTGATGCACTGCTCCGAATGGTATGAAATGATTGGCATACGTACGCCTCGAGAGATCACACACAGACTGTCACAGAGAAGTCAATGCTATGATGTTCCGTTTATTCAGATTACATGATTTTTTATAGCAGAAAAAGGGGAACTTTATGACTCGGCTAATTTAATGATCTAATTGTCACATTACTAAGTCCCATGATAACGTATCACATTATCACTCCATACTTTAGCAAAAGTCAGCATTATGTCAGCAATATGTCAGCAATTTCAATATCATAAAGTGATTAGTAAGGTATTATTAAGGGAGCTGGCTGCTACTTCAGGGGCCATTTTGTTAAGCAAACTGTTAGATATAATACAAGCAAGTATACATTTGATACTAGATATATGATTCCACAACAGTCCCCCCTTGTAGACTTGATTGTAGACTTTCCCTAAACCTAGCGAATCCCCTGGCATACCATTCGTATCCTCTTCACCCACAGTGGCGACAACTTATCCCTTGTGAATAAGTTCCCGATTGAGCGGACTTCTGGTAATACCCTGGGATTCATTTGTCCCTAATTCTCATCATCTCTTGGATCTTCAGGCCTGGGTAGAGGAGCTTCATCAGCGGGAGTTGGAGAAGGCGGGGGTGTCGGGAATGCAGGGATCACATCCACATCTATTGCGGTGCTAGCCATTTGTTCATAGAGAAGTAGTATGGTTTCCTCAGCAGGCTTCTTTCTGTTGGTGATGCGGTTAATGCAGGAAACAACAACTTTGATAAATATGTAGATTACCATCAATATTAGGGCTATCTGTAATATTCCCTGAATTATTCCCATCGTCCATCCACTAATTCCCTTGAACCAGTTACTGGGATTAAGGAATGAGAAAGTGTCAGACCACCATGTTGACTTATCTGCACTGTGAGCCTCTAGCCATTCATCACGTATCTCACTCATCTTTTCCAAACCAGCTTTTACTTGTAGATTACCTTGTGGATCGATATAATGGCAGCATGCAGTACCTACTACCTGACACATACCTCCATCCTTTGCAGTCAAATAGTCTAATACTAAAGTGTGTTGATTAGTGACTATGATGAGCTGATTCTGGACAACATTAGATGTATTCATCAGTTTCATAATTTCCCAAATCTGATTATCCAAGTAGTCGGTAGCCATTACTAGTTTGTCATATGTTTGTGTAAGCATAGGATAGATTAATAGAGTACTAAAGAACTTGTTGGCACCACTCATTTCTACAAGATGGGGTTTTCCATTTGGTCTAGGAATGTTATCTGCGGCTCTTTTATATAAGGTGTGTTTGGGGATAGTATTGACATTTAATTTTCCATGAGGCAGTGTAAAAGTGGCTGGTGTGAGCCTAGCAATTGTACATAAACCTTTGAAATCCGAAGGGAGCCATTTATATGCCCTGTGTCCACATACTAGGTATATATTTTTTGGGACCGAAACCACTGTACTATTGAACAAACGAGTGATTAAGTGGGCTAATATGATACCTTCTGCTAGTTTTTGACCCTTTTCTTGACCCTCTGTGGTTTTACTAGTTATCCCTATTGTCAAGTCCCTTACACTGCGCCGGGCGCAGGCCAGATCACCACTTGCTTCAGCATATATACCAATGCACTGTACTGGACTGTCTGGGTTGGAATCATTACAGCCTGATCTGTTATGGGAACTGAAAACCATACCATGGGTTTGTACCTGTAGGCAGTAACAGTGGGTCCAATTTGGGAAGCAGGATACATTGCTCCACATATAGTCATTCCAGGGCATATTGCTATTCTGAGCTGAGGGTCCTGTTCTGTTTATCATTAGCCATGGGGACCCATCCCATGCTGCTACTATTAGGGAAGCTTTTCTGTTGCCATTTTTTGGTATCAACCTCATTTATGCTAGAAAGGAAAACAGCTGATCCTGCCAAATCTTTTATCTCTTGGAAGGTTAGGGGCACAGCTAAATAAGGCATAGCTCTAGCATTTACTGGGCCATGTGTACATATCCAACAATCTTTTAGTGAAGAGGTGGTGGTGTCAGAATCACCTTCCTTCAGGCTTTTTATACAACACTTGATGATGTTTGACAAACTTATTGTCGGGGGAGGAATGTATGCACTGGTGAGTGTCACCAGTGCTAGCAGATAAAAGAAAATCATTTTGTTATTTCTGAATCTGGCGGGTTCCTTATCCTTTTGCAGTGAGAGGCGTGGATCCAGGTGGATCTCCCTTCGAGCTTTACAGAAGTTGGAGTGGTCAGTAGTACTTGGTAAGGCCCCTCGAAGCGTGGTTCTAGGGTACTTCTGACGTGTTTCTTGACCACTACCCACTCTCCTGGTTTCAGAGTGTGGCTGCCTTCTAGGGAGTCAGGATCTGGAATGGAAGAAAAGACTTGTACATGGATGTTAGACAACTGTTTGCTCAAAGCTATCACATACTTTGCAACAGATTCATAATGCATTTGCAACTGTTGAGGGAAGTACAGCCCCATCCGGGGTCCCGACCCAAACAATATCTCATGTGGAGTCAGCTTATGGGGAGGTTTGGGAGTGTGTCTGACTGCAAAGAGTGCTATTGGTAAACACTGAACCCAATTGAGCCCTGTCTCCCTAGTCATTTTCAGCATTTTTGACTTTAATACCCCATTCAGTCTTTCGACTTTGCCGCTACTTTGGGGTCTGTAAGGGGTGTGGAATGCCAGGTGTGACCCTACCATCTTCCAGACCTCTTGGGTTAGGTTAGCAGTGAATGCTGGGCCCTGATCACTCTCAATGACCTCAGGTACCCCGTACCTACAGACAGTTTCCTGTATCAATTTTTTAGCAGTAGTTGTTGCTGTCTGATTCCTGACGGGGTAGGCTTCTGGCCACCCAGAGAACATGTCTACCACTACTAACACGTATTGAAACCCTTGGCACATTGGCATCTGGATATGATCAATCTGGATCCTCTGGAAGGGGTATAAGGCTTTTGGGAGACATTTTTTGGGCGTGGGCTCAGTCCTACCTGGATTGCATTGGGCACAGATTAAACATGACTGGACATATTTCACTAGTACAGGAGTGATTCCTGGGGCTACCCATATTTTATCGATGAGTTCTTTCATTATTGTCTTAGATTGATGAGTGGGCCCATGGGCCACAGAGGCTATTACAGGATAGAGTGCTCTAGGCAAGCACACTTTCTTCCCTTGTGTCCAAAGTCCGGATTCTTCTTCCAGGGCTGACTCCTTTAGCCAGGTTTCCTTTTCTGAGCGGGTGGCTTGCTTCTGCATCTGTTTCAGTAGATCCCATGATACTTCTTGTTGCTTGACATCCGGTTGTGCTAACATGATTTTATCTGGCTGTGCTCTTTCCTCTTCCATTGCTGCCTGTTTGGCTGCTTGGTCAGCCAATGCATTTCCTTTGGCTTCTGGTGTGTCAGCACGGGTATGTGCCTTTACTTTGATTACTGCTACTTTGGTGGGCAGGAGTACTGCAGTCATCAAAGCTTCCACTGCTAAAGCATGTTTAATTGGGGTTCCTGCTGCTGTAATGTAATCTCTGGCCTTCCATATTATTCCGAAATCATGAACTACTCCAAAAGCATATCTGGAGTCTGTGTAGATGTTAGCAGTGGAGTCTTTTGCTATGAGGCAGGCCTCAGTAAGGGCTATGAGTTCAGCCTCTTGTGCTGACTGGTCTGGGCGCAATTGCCTTGCACACAGTACTTCATACTCACTAGTAACTGCCATGCCTGTATGGAATTTCCCTTTGTCATCGGCATACCTTGAACCGTCTACAAAGAGTGTCCAGTGTGGGTTTTGCAAAGGAGTATCCTGTATTGATGGTGGAGTTCCTACTTCAGCTTCCATCATTGTAATGCAATCATGTTCTTGTTCTTTGTAAAGAGAGTCGGTTGAGGCCCATAGTTCTTCTTCCTGAAGATCTTCTTCAGCACGTAGATCAATAAAATCTTCAGAATCTCCATCTGCAGTATACTCCCCCCTTGGGAGAGGAAGGAGTGCAGCAGGATTGAGGATGTGGCATCTCTGGATGGTGACATTATCTGGCAGAAGCAGACTACACTGGAGCCTGAGGTGGCGTTGTGCAGTGAGGTGTTTAGGTTGTGTTTGTTGCAGGATAGCTGAGATGTCATGGGGAGCCATGATGGTGAGTGGGTGTCCCAGGACGATGTCAGCGGTAGCGTTCAGGAGAGAACTAGCAGCATGAACGGCCCTGACACAGGAAGGGGTGGCTCTGGCTACAGGGTCTAGACGTTTTGAGAAGTAGCCTAGAGGTCTACTACGACCCCCATGGCTCTGGGTGAGAACTCCAGTGGCATGACCCTGACGTTCCATGACATAAAGGCGAAAGGGAAGCTGATAGTTAGGGATGCCAAGAGCTGGGGCAGTGACAATGATTTGTTTGAGAGATTGGAATGCTTTTATGGCTTCTGCAGTCATTTGGAAAGGGACAGTAGCAATACGGGGTATGCAATCAAACAGTGGCTGCATCAGAACGGATGCATCAGGGATCCATGGTCTACAGTATGAAATTAGTCCCAGAAAGGTTTGCAGTTGGTGAGGGGTATCTGGCAGTGGGATGTCTGAGACTGCTTTCTTTCTGGCATCCGTAAGATGCTTACTGCCTTGTGAGATGCAGTGACCTAGGAAAACAACTTTTGGAAGACACAACTGTAATTTAGAACGTGAGACTCTGCACCCAGCATCCGCCAGGTAGGCAAGAAGTGAGGCAGATGAGTTCAGGCAGACGGGGTGTGAGTCAGCACAGAGGAGTAAATCATCGACATATTGTAAGAGTTCCACCTCTGGGTGATCTGCTTGCCATGGTTGTAAGATGGATGCCATTGCTTTGCTAAAGCAGGAAGGACTATTATGAGCTCCTTGAGGCAACACCGTCCAGGTGTATTGTTTTCCATCATGTGTAAAAGCAAAGAGAAATTGGGAGTCTTCATGTAATGGGACAGAAAAAAAAGCATTTGCTAGATCAATGACAGTAAAGATAGCAGCCACAGGAGGAATGCTAGCAAGCAAAGTGTGGGGATTTGGTACAATGGGGGTTTCAAAGACCGTAGCCTCATTAATTGCTCTGAGGTCTTGTACCATGCGATATACAGGAGGCTGTCCCTTCACACTCTTCTTTTTAATTGGGTATAAGGGAGTGTTACATGGTGAGGTGGTAATTTTAATAGCTCCATTTGCAAGGAGAGCCTGTATCTGGAGGGTGATAGCATCTCTCTGGGAAATGGAGAGAGGGTATTGTGCTTTATATGGCAGTAAGTTAGGATTCTTCAAGGTTACAGTGACTGGCGGGACTTTGAGACGCCCAATGTCTTGGGGACCTTTGGTCCAAAGGGTATCAGGGATGAGGTGCAAAATGCTTTGCAGCGAATCCCCTTGTTCATGTGATTCAAGTGACTGGGATTTTAATGCCATTAGGAGGCAGGTTTCTTCAGGACTCAATGCCGTACCTAAAACAACTGTACCATTTTCCTTGAACTGGATGTTGGCACGTATTTTCTGAAGAAAATCTGAGCCTAATAGGTTATAAGGACATGTCTGGCTTACAACAAATTGTGACATTGCTCCAGTGGGCAGATGTAACTGTGGAGATTGGCTTTGGGACTTAGTGGAGGGAGTAATCAAGAGAGGCTTAGTAACAGGGTTGTGCTGGGTGACCCCTTCTAAACCAGAGCAGGGTAAATGCATATCTGTGAGCCAGGAAGGGAGTATGGCGGTCTCACATAACACACTGCGGGCTGCACCAGTGTCTACAAGGAATGAGAGTTCCTTCCCTGCCACATCGAGGGTGATTCGAGGGGCAGGGCCTGCAGGAGGGGCAGAGACTGCCATACACGGGGTGTCCCCTCCCAGCAACACTGGTTTGCCAACGTCCTAGTGGGATGGAGCTGGCCATGGAGGAGGAGTTCCTCTTTGGCTCTGATCTGCTGGCCACAGATGTTTGGAGCGACAGTTTCTCTTAATGTGCCCTGGTTTGCCGCACCCATAACAGACACGGGGCGGGGGTCTTTCCTCTCTTCCTTCTCCCGTCATGACTGCCATGACTGATATGCGGGATTTCTTTGTACTACTCTCCAGCCCTTTTGCAACTTGTTCTAAGATTTCCAATGTTAATGATTTCCATTCTGGGCGACAGGTTACAAGAGCTTTGTTCAGATCTGGCCTAAGGCCATCTACAAATGACCGTGCTAGGAGTCTTAGGTGCACAGGTTCATTTGGACTGAATCCCATATCTTTATAGTTTTGTTTAACTCTTTGTACAAACTTTTCTACTGACTCTGCTTTATCCTGTACCATGTCCTGCAGGGTTGTGGACTGCTCTGCTAGTCTGTCTTTCGCCCACTTATATAATTGCTGAATGAAATCACGGCCAGATTCTGAATCACGAGTGTCATAATTTGCTCCAGGGAGTTCTGGTTGGCGTATGTGATCCATTATAAGTGAAGAAAATTCACCAGTTTTATTTTGTACAATACTTTGCAAGTCTGACCAAGTACACCCGTAGGTTTGATATACTTGTGCCAATTTTCTGTAAAAGGGCATAGGGTGAGTATCTGGGTCAGGCATGAGGTTCACTATGGTGAACAACTGCTGGGGGGTAAAGGACACATACTTAGGTGGCCCGACTGGGCGAGTGTTCAAGTATATTTCCCTTAAGGCTTCAAGATTTCCTTGTCCTATGTTATGGATCTCTCTTTGCAGCTCTGTAATTTGGTTTTGGAAAGACTCATTCACTGCTCTTGCTGCACCCTGCTGGCTACTTAGGGTAATATCAGAAAATCGTCCAAGGTGCGGTGGGCTGCGATATCCCGGGGTTTGTGCTGCAGCACCAGGTGCATAGTCCACTGTCTGCTGTGAGTCTTCCCCTGCATCTTCCTTTTGTTTCTCCCCATCCTCATCTTCCTGATCTACAGCACCACTACCTCCTACCATTATATGAGCTGGAGCTATGGGCTGACTGGGTAGCATGTAGGTGCCGTCAGGATTTACAAGTGGGTATATAGTAGTGACTTGTGGCATGACAGAAAGAGCAGGGTTTGGGGAGATTACAAGTCCAGCCTTGGGCGTTGGCTGAGGACAAGATGGCGTCATTGCTGGGACTGGTGAGACGTGCTGGGGGGCTAAAAGAGCATGATTATGTGGGCGTGGAGCACCACAGGCTAAGCACGTATCACGGGGGGCAGGGTTCTGCTGACCACAATGTGTACAAGTCCAACTTCCCCTTTTTCTTTCAGCTGCGCCATTATAGGGCGGTGGCTGTTCCTGTACTAAGACTGGGCCAGGCCGATAGTAATGGAGTCCTGATTTTTCATCAAACATTGCTTCTCCTTTTGTCTGTTCAAATTCTTTGCTACAGTCCAGCCATACCCTAACTGTATCTATCAACTTATCATCATTCAATTTGCCTCTCTTCTCAGTCAACAATGTCTGCCATATAGCAGAACACAATACACCTCCTTTTGCAATATCATAACTCTTTTCTAACTTGCTTAGTCCTTTAACATAACCTTTTCCTCTCCGGTCCGCCACGTACTGTTCAGGTGAACAATAGCCCTTCGGGACACTATTTCGGTTACCCATTTTTTTCAAAACACCACGTTCTGGAGCCTTCAACACGTTCTGGAGCCTTCACTTACTGTCTCTGATAGTTGGATTAGCACAGACACTGACAAACAAACACCTTGAGCTTGAGATTAACACACCACTGGGTTATCAGCAAGCTGTCTCCTTCCCTTCTACTATTTCTTGGGGTCACACACCAGGGTTACCCCTCAATGTAGGCACTTTAGGAGACTTCTATTGTTCTGTCAGTCTATGCCTCTCCTTTCTCCCAGAGAAACCAACCATACACAAAAAAATAATAAAACACAATACATCAAGCTTATCAATACAATGGGGTTCTTACTTTCATGCCCCTGAGGATGCCTCACTGTCGGTGCACCCCTCCCTAGAACAAATATGGATAGACTAAGCCAAGGGACACAGAATAGGTAAGATGAATATATTTTCTCACCTCTTATTACGGGCCGCGGTCCCGGTGTCCGTTGGCTTGTCTCTCTGGGTCCAGTCTCTGGGGGTACGCCAGCAGGAGGTCCAATCCTCAGGCCCCACGTTGGGCGCCAACTGATATGGTTCTGATTCTGGATCTGACCTAATAGTCAGGTAAGGTTGATGCACTGCTCCGAATGGTATGAAATGATTGGCATACGTACGCCTCGAGAGATCACACACAGACTGTCACAGAGAAGTCAATGCTATGATGTTCCGTTTATTCAGATTACATGATTTTTTATAGCAGAAAAAGGGGAACTTTATGACTCGGCTAATTTAATGATCTAATTGTCACATTACTAAGTCCCATGATAACGTATCACATTATCACTCCATACTTTAGCAAAAGTCAGCATTATGTCAGCAATATGTCAGCAATTTCAATATCATAAAGTGATTAGTAAGGTATTATTAAGGGAGCTGGCTGCTACTTCAGGGGCCATTTTGTTAAGCAAACTGTTAGATATAATACAAGCAAGTATACATTTGATACTAGATATATGATTCCACAACAAATATATAATACTTATTCCATGCACTTTCCAAATAGGTTTATTTACTTTCTCCTCATGTGAGTTGGGAGCCTGTAACTTATTCACTCCCCATTATGGTCCCACCCCTAGTTACTGTGGTTATCCCTGCCCTTGAAATCCTACTTTGTTGTCCTTCAGTGGAGGGTCTGTGACTACAACCTCCCGCTCTTAATTTTATATGTGAGCGGTTTTGTAGTAGCTGGACACTGATAGTTTGTCCAGCTCCACCCACTCAGCCTTTTTGAGCGAATCGCTGTGTCTGTCCACCTTGTGTCCGCCTGCTGTGCACCTGCTGGATTATCCTGTGCATTGGCTGAGTGCAAGTTTTGGCGGACACAGGCAACAATGGGACAGCTCCTGCGCTCCTGTGCCGCAACACGTGATACTTGTTCATCACATCGCGGCTATGTCTCGTCCGTGCATGCGCGGACTAATCCCCGCCCCCCTTCCTTTGAAATAGAATCAGCGCGCCACACAGTGCTGTCAGACGCTATACTGCCGGCATGACACTTACTGCCTGACGCCGATCCAGCTAGATGATTGCCACACGCATCCTAGGCTGCATGTAAGTAGACACACTCTGCACTATTTGAGTCCTTGTATGCATATTGGTGCATCTCTTGCCGGCCTCTCCTTGTACTGGGGGTCAGCGGGTGTATCTTAATTAGTGTACTATTATTATTAGACACTGGTCTAGAGGGCGTTCCCTTGTATCTTTTTGTGTGTTACAGGTACCCCTGGATATTGCCATACGCACTCTAGGTATACAGCAACCACGCCATACACCATTGAGTGGCCAGAGCCAGTCTGCGCTTCCCTCCCAACTGCTTAATATTATTAAATATTTTGTTTTTGCGGTTGAGGTCGGCTTTAGTGTAAATACATCATGTATCACTAGTGGCCCAATTTAGTCTGCCCCCTCCATCCTACTCAGCAATATACTATTTATACTGTGCAGCCGAGGACAGCTACCACTTGTGTCAACCCCCGTCCCCTGATGATTCTTGGGGTCCATTATAACTATCCTACAAGTATGTTCAATTGAAGAAACGCGTAGGGACAGGTGAACATACTCATTCATTGTATCCACGGTTTTATTACCACTACATCAGGTGTCCTTCCATCCACCCCGGCAGGGTCTTATAGGGACCTTAGACCAGGGTGAGGTTCCGGACGGGACCACCCCTTGCGGGGCACGGATCCCGTGTTAGGGCACTAGGGTCATAGTAGGTCAAGCAGGGTGCAACAGGGACAGCTCACTTCCCTGCAGCTCTGTCATGGTCTTACCTCCTTGCTGTTCTCCTTCGTTTGACATGTGCTGGCGGCCATCTTGGTTTCTGGGTTTCTTGTAGCCTCCCACCCTGCGGCTCCTCCTTCCCACTGGGAGGAGCTGGATGCCTAGCTCATATATATAGGAGGTCTGTGGCTTCAGTTCCCTGCTTGGTCCTTCTGTGCTCACATGCTTCTAAGACTGCTGCTGCTTCTGGTTCCTGATCCTGGCTTTGTCTGACTACCCTGCTGATTCCTGATCCTGGCTTCGTCTGACTACCCTGTTGGTTCCTGATCCTGGCTTCGTCTGACTACCCTTCTGGTTCCTGATCTCTGGTTTCGCAAGACCCTGCTTCGGTTTAGCCATCCGTTTGGACTTTTGCCTTACAGCTTTATTTTCAATAAAGCCTTCTTATTTCCACTCATCTCTTGTAGTACGTCTGGTTCATGGTTCCTTGACATTAGGACCAAGCCATGAATTCTGACGGTACAGGGCCATCCTCGCTACCTACGCTGGTTGCCAGACTTGATCAGCAGGATCACCTGTTGGGTCGGTTCGCTGTGGCGTTGCAAACCCTGCTTGAACGCACGGCTCATTTAGCTTCCATTGCCGATGGGTCGGTTGTCGCTCCTGGGCCCGCTCCTACTGCCGCTCCGGTTGTTGCGCCAGAGTCTACCCCGACACCTGTTGCTGCGCCTGCGGTGTTTCGGGGTATGACCGGTTCTGCCCCCCTTCCACAGCGCTTTGGGGGAGAGCCAACTCAGTGCCGAGGTTTCCTTAACCAGGTGGGCATTTACTTCGAGTTGCTGCCACATGCCTTTCCTACTGAGAGATCAAAGGTGGGCTTCTTGATCTCGCTGCTCTCGGACAAGGCCTTGGCCTGGGCCAGCCCTTTATGGGAGAACAACAATCCGGTGGTTGCCGAGTTTTCCGGTTTTGTTGCTTCTCTTCGGAAGGTATTCGATGTGCCGGCTCGTGCTGCCTCTGCTGCAAAGCTCCTTATGTCCATCAGACAGGGTTCACGATCCGTAGCTGAATACGCCATTGAGTTTCGTACCCTGGCAGCAGAGGTGGGCTGGAATAATGAGGCTCTGGTCGCTGCTTTCTCTCATGGTCTCTCGGATGCCTTGAAGGATGAGGTTGCAGCTAAGGACCTACCTGTGGAGCTCGAGTCTCTTATTTCTTTCCTGATTTTGATTGACACCAGACTCAGGGAGAGACCTTCCTTTCAGGAGAGCCTGCGGAGGCCTTCTAACAGATTGGCGCCTACGTTTGCTGTCCCACCCGTGCCTCCCTCTCCTCCCACGCCTCCTGGGGATGACTTGTCTGGGGGTGAACCCATGCAGCTGGGGTTTGCTCGCCTGTCCGAGGGGGAGAGGGTACTCCGGAGACGCGAGGGCCGATGCATGTACTGTGGTCTCGGTGGGCATTTTCGGTTGGCATGCCCGAACCGTCCGGGAAACGCTCGCACCTGAGATCCTGTCGGGGGCAGATCTTGGGTGGAGTCTCCTCGTCCCCGGTTTCCCGTGTTGACAAACCACTGATTACTGTTGTCCTCTCCTGGGTCGGGGGCTCGGTGACGACCCAGGCGTTGGTGGACTCTGGTGCTGGTGGTTTGTTCATTGATAGTGTGTTCGCTGCCGCCAATTCCATTCCTCTGCAGCCTCGAGGTTCCCCACTGGCTCTTGAGGCGATAGACGGCAGACCCCTTCTGCCGCCACACGTGACTCATGAGACCCTTCCAGTGGGGATGGCCATTGGTGCCGTTCACAGAGAGTCGGTCTGTCTCCAGGTTATTTCGTCTCCACACTACTCGGTGGTGTTGGGGTACCCCTGGCTCCAGAAGCATAATCCGACTTTCGATTGGAAATCGGCCGAGATCCTCTCGTGGTCACCGCAGTGTGGGGCTAGTTGCATCCATGGGCCTGTCAAGTTGCTGTGTACTTCCTTGGACTCTCTGTTGCCTCCTGAATACGAGGAGTACCGGGATGTATTCGATAAGGTGCGTGCGGTTGCCCTACCTCCGCACCGCCCATACGATTGTGCCATAGAGTTACAATCTGGTGCCGTTCCTCCTTGTGGCAAAGTCTATCCACTGTCGGTAGCGGAGAATGAGGCCATGGAGGAGTACGTGAGGGAGGCGCTTTCACGCGGACACATTCGCAAATCCTCGTCCCCGGCAGGGGCTGGATTTTACTTTGTGAAAAAGAAGGGCGGTGAGTTGAGGCCTTGCATCGATTACAGGGGTCTCAATCGCATCACGATCAAGAACGCTTACCCGATACCCTTGATTTCCGAGCTGTTCGATCGCCTCAAAGGGGCCACGGTCTTTACCAAACTCGACCTGAGGGCGGCATATAACCTGGTAAGGATCAAGGCGGGCGATGAGTGGAAGACCGCGTTTAACACCAGGACCGGTCATTATGAATCCTTGGTTATGCCCTTTGGGTTGTGCAATGCGCCCGCAGTCTTCCAGGAATTCATCAACGATGTTTTCCGTGACCTGTTGCAGCAGTGTGTGGTGGTCTATTTGGATGACATCTTGGTATATTCTGAATCCATGGAGGCCCACATTCTGGATGTCAGACGAGTGTTGCAACGGTTACGAGAGAACAAGCTGTTCGGTAAGCTTGAGAAATGCGAATTTCACCGATCCCACGGTAACCTTCTTAGGTTACATCATTTCCGCTGAGGGGTTCTCCATGGATCCTGAGAAGGTTTCGGCTGTCTTACAGTGGCCCCAGCCCAGTGGTCTTCGTGCCCTGCAGCGCTTTTTGGGCTTCGCCAATTATTATCGGAAGTTCATCAGGGACTTTTCCATGCTAGCCAAGCCTCTCACGGATCTGACCAGGAAGGGCAGTAATCCCCAGGTCTGGCCGCACGAGGCCATCCGAGCTTTTGAGGCTCTAAAGTCCGCCTTTGTGTCGGCTCCGATTCTGTCGCATCCCAACCCTGGGTTGCCGTTTGTCCTCGAGGTGGACGCGTCTGAGACGGGAGTAGGCGCCCTCCTGTCTCAGCGTAGAACACCAGAGGGTCCTCTGCTTCCTTGTGGGTTTTACTCCCGGAAACTGTCTTCCGCGGAGTGCAACTATCAGATTGGTGACAGGGAGTTATTGGCCATCGTGCAGGCCCTTAAAGAATGGAGGCACTTGCTCGAGGGCTCGGTGGTTCCAGTTCTCATCCTGACGGACCACAAGAATCTGACCTACCTCTCTGAGGCCAAGAGATTGACACCACGTCAGGCCAGATGGGCTCTGTTCTTGTCACGTTTTAATTACGTGGTCTCCTACCTACCCGGTTCCAAGAACATCAGAGCGGATGCCTTATCACGGCAGTACTCCGAGCTGTCCAGGGAGGAGTCGATTCCGAATTCGGTCATACCTCCGAATCAGATCCTGGCCGCCATTCGCACCAGCCTGACCTCTCCCCTGGGTGAGCAGATTTTGGCGGCTCAATCTGGTGCTCCCTCTGGGAGACCCAACGGCAGGTGTTTTGTGCCTGAGGAGTTGCGCACTCGGTTGTTGCGAACCTACCATAACTCCAAGGCCGCGGGGCATCCTGGAAAGAATCAGCTGTCCTGGGCTGTTTCACGTCTGTTCTGGTGGCCTTCTCTACGTTCCGACATCGCCGCATATGTAGCGGCATGCTCCGTTTGTGCCCAGAGTAAGTCCCCTCGGCACCTTCCGTTGGGCCTTTTGCAACCCATAGCCACCGGGGAGCGTCCATGGTCACACCTGGGGATGGATTTCATTGTGGACCTCCCTGCATCCCGAGGCCATACGGTCATTCTCATGATAGTGGATCGGTTTTCCAAAATGTGCCACTGTGTACCTCTCAAGAAGTTACCCTCTGCACAAGAGTTGGCCTCGATTTTTGCCAGGGAGGTCTTCCGGTTGCACGGTTTGCCCAAGGAGATTGTGTCGGATCGGGGGAGTCAGTTTGTGTCCAGGTTCTGGCGCGCCTTTTGCTCCCAGTTGGGGATTCATCTCTCTTTCTCATCGGCCTACCACCCTCAGTCCAATGGGGCCGCAGAACGATCCAATCAGGCCTTGGAGCAATTCCTTCGTTGCTATGTCTCCGATCACCAAGACAATTGGGTTGACCTCCTGCCTTGGGCTGAGTTTGCCAGGAACACGGCGGTGAACTCTTCCTCTGGGACGTCTCCCTTCATGGCCAATTATGGGTTCCAACCTGCCGTGTTACCGGAGGTATTCTCTCCCCAGGATATTCCGGCTGTGGAGGATCACCTTTCCGTCCTACGTGCTTCTTGGGTACAGATCCAGAGGTCCCTTGAGGTCTCTGCGCAGCGCCAGAGACTCCAGGCTGATCGCAGACGAGCGCCCGCTCCTTCCTACCAGGTCGGAGACCGCGTATGGTTGTCCACCCGCAACCTCAACCTTCGAGTGCCCACTCCCAAGCTGGCGCCTCGCTTTGTTGGTCCCTTCCGAGTGCTTCGCAGGGTAAACCCGGTAGCCTATGCCCTTGCGCTTCCTCCTGGCATGCGGATCTCCAACGTGTTTCATGTCTCCCTCTTGAAGCCACTGGTGTGTAATCGTTTCACTTCCTCGATTCCTCGGCCTCGTCCGGTCCAAGTGGGCAATCGTGAGGAGTATGAGGTGAGCAATATCCTGGACTCACGCCTGGTCCGCGGCCGGGTGCAGTTTTTGGTCCATTGGCGTGGTTATGGTCCAGAGGAGCGTTCCTGGGTTCCCTCCGCAGATGTCCATGCTCCTGCCTTGCTCCGAGCCTTCCACGCACGCTTCCCTCAGAAACCGTTCCTTACTCCGCGGAGGAGGGGCCCTTGAGGGGGAGGTACTGTCATGGTCTTACCTCCTTGCTGTTCTCCTTCGTTTGACATGTGCTGGCGGCCATCTTGGTTTCTGGGTTTCTTGTAGCCTCCCACCCTGCGGCTCCTCCTTCCCACTGGGAGGAGCTGGATGCCTAGCTCATATATATAGGAGGTCTGTGGCTTCAGTTCCCTGCTTGGTCCTTCTGTGCTCACATGCTTCTAAGACTGCTGCTGCTTCTGGTTCCTGATCCTGGCTTCGTCTGACTACCCTGCTGATTCCTGATCCTGGCTTCGTCTGACTACCCTGTTGGTTCCTGATCCTGGCTTCGTGTGACTACCCTTCTGGTTCCTGATCTCTGGTTTCGCAAGACCCTGCTTCGGTTTAGCCATCCGTTTGGACTTTTGCCTTACAGCTTTATTTTTAATAAAGCCTTCTTATTTCCACTCATCTCTTGTTGTACGTCTGGTTCATGGTTCCTTGACAAGCTCTCCACAATGCATGACCTATTTAACGAAGACCCTCCTTCAAAGGACACCTAATCTATGCACTGGGAAAGGACCATCATTTCCGGTGACCTTTTGAGCTCGGTGAATAAACGCTGCCTTTAACTCTGTACCGGTAAGATCTTTCCTTGTTTTCTTACCCACATAAGGCACTGTCCTGGCCCTCACTCTGGTATACAGGACATCTACGTTTATTTTCACCATCAGGTGTGGTTCCTCCTGACCCTTGGTGTCCACACATTTTCAACAAGGGTCTGCCTGTGGGGCCCCATTTACCGTGATCCGCCTCCTAGCGGTCTACGCGTACTTAGGGTCCCGTCTGTGTCTGTCTGTCTATGTCTGTAAGGGGATTATATGTTTTTACCCGTATCATTAAAAGTTATATATTTTAAATCGTTACTGCCCCTTTAACTTTCACATATTTCACTTCTGAGCAGTATTCCGGTGAGACGTGCAGTTGCACCATTCTCCCTTGGAGGGACGACTCCCCCTTTTTTGGAGTCTATATGAGCTATATGTCATTGATCACCCCCTTGTAAGGCTCCATTCAGACGTCCGTATGTGTTTTGCGGATCCAATCCATGGATCTGTGGATCCGCAAAACACATACGGACCTCTGAATAGAGCCAGCCTTACAGGGGGGTGATCAATGACAGGGGGATGATCAAGGAGTCTATATGGGCTATATGTCATTGATCACCCCCCTGTAAGGCTCCATTCAGACGTCCGTATGTGTTTTGCGGATCCGTGGATCCGCAAAACACGGACACTGCGGATCCACAAAACACATACGGACGTCTGAATGGAGCCTTACAGGGGGGTGATCAATGACAGGGGGGTGATCAATGACAGGGGGGTGATCAAGGAGTCTATATGGGGTGATCAGGGGGTTAATAAGGGGTAATAGGTGACGGGGGGGTGTAGTGTAGTGGTGTTTGGTGCTACTTTACAGAGCTGCCTGTGTCCTCTGGTGGTCGATCCAAGCAAAAGGGACCACCAGAGGACCAGGTAGCAGGTATATTAGACGCTGTTATCAAAACAGCATCTAATATACCTTTTAGGGGTTAACAAAATCGCATCTACAGCCTGCCAGCGAACGATCGCCGCTGGCAGGCTGTAGATCCACTCGATTACCTGCAGTTCCTGTGAACGCGCGCGCCTGTGTGTGCGCGTTCACAGGAAATCTCGCGTCTCGCAAGATGACATGCCGGGGTGTCAAGGAGGAATGAATCAACCGCCTCCGGAACGCAATCCTGCGTTAGGCGGTCCGGAGGCGGTTAAAAAATGTTCGGATTTGAAGAGGAGGAATTCAGAGCGGATCATAGAGATTCGTGACAGAATATGCCCCGGTACAATGCTTACATTACTTTTGTATCTCTCGCCAACGCTGTAATGTATATATACAGTTATGAAAATAAGTATTTTATTATTTTACAAATGATTACTTATTAACATATGTGACATGTAATATATGTATATATATATATATATATATATATATAAATGAAGAAAAATGGCGGCACTGGCTCCCAAGTGAGAAAACGGGTGCACGTCCCAAAGGGAATGGACTGACTTCCCTGATGAATATTCTAGGAAAAATGAGCGGCACTCCAGAAGTAAAAGTGGTGAACCCTTTATTCACACCAGTGGTGCAACGTTTCGGCTCAGATCGCGAGCCTTCCTCAAGCAAAGAAACAACTCAAATGACAGTGATTATATAAGGGATACAAAACATGTGATCACAACTAAGTGGGTGTGTCCAACAATTCATGAGATATTGGTGTATAGCCACGCCTGCGCAGGAAGACATTCACAACGCCGACTCCACGGCACATCATGAGCCTCCTTACTGTATCGGTATGTTCTGCACCATTACTCCGTTGCTCCTCCCCCAGAAATTTATGTATAATGTTCACATCATATGTTGGCACATCACTTGATTATGTTTATGTACCTGATCCGTGCATAGCTCTATATTTCACCTTTATCACTGTCTCCAATGATGATCAGCCCTCCCACTTTTGTTATATTGATCAATATGATGTGTATTCAATCATCTTTTATGTATCTCATGAATTGTTGGACACACCCACTTAGTTGTGATCACATGTTTTGTATCCCTTATATAATCACTGTCATTTGAGTTGTTTCTTTGCTTGAGGAAGGCTCGCGATCTGAGCCGAAACGTTGCACCACTGGTGTGAATAAAGGGTTCACCACTTTTACTTCTGGAGTGCCGCTCATTTTTCCTAGTATATATATATATATATATACTGTACAGGGAGTGCAGAATTATTAGGCAAATGAGTATTTTGACCACATTATCCTCTTTATGCATGTTGTCTTACTCCAAGCTGTATAGGCTCGAAAGCCTACTACCAATTAAGCATATTAGGTGATGTGCATCTCTGTAAGGAGAAGGGGTGTGGTCTAATGACATCAACACCCTATATCAGGTGTGCATAATTATTTGGCAACTTCCTTTCCTTTGGCAAAATGGGTCAAAAGAAGGACTTGACAGGCTCAGAAAAGTCAAAAATAGTGAGATATCTTGCAGAGGGATGCAGCACTCTTAAAATTGCAAAGCTTCTGAAGCGTGATCATCGAACAATCAAGCGTTTCATTCAAAATAGTCAACAGGGTCGCAAGAAGCGTGTGGAAAAACCAAGGTGCAAAATAACTGCCCATGAACTGAGAAAAGTCAAGCGTGCAGCTGCCAAGATGCCACTTGCCACCGGTTTGGCCATATTTCAGAGCTGCAACATCACTGGAGTGCCCAAAAGCACAAGGTGTGCAATACTCAGAGACATGGCCAAGGTAAGAAAGGCTGAAAGACGACCACCACTGAACAAGACACACAAGCTGAAACGTCAAGACTGGGCCAAGAAATATCTCAAGACTGATTTTTCTAAGGTTTTATGGACTGATGAAATGAGAGTGAGTCTTGATGGGCCAGATGGATGGGCCCGTGGCTGGATTGGTAAAGGGCAGAGAGCTCCAGTCCGACTCAGATGCCAGCAAGGTGGAGGTGGAGTACTGGTTTGGGCTGGTATCATCAAAGATGAGCTTGTGGGGCCTTTTCGGGTTGAGGATGGAGTCAAGCTCAACTCCCAGTCCTACTGCCAGTTTCTGGAAGACACCTTCTTCAAGCAGTGGTACAGGAAGAAGTCTGCATCCTTCAAGAAAAACATGATTTTCATGCAGGACAATGCTCCATCACACGCGTCCAAGTACTCCACAGCGTGGCTGGCAAGAAAGGGTATAAAAGAAGAAAATCTAATGACATGGCCTCCTTGTTCACCTGATCTGAACCCCATTGAGAACCTGTGGTCCATCATCAAATGTGAGATTTACAAGGAGGGAAAACAGTACACCTCTCTGAACAGTGTCTGGGAGGCTGTGGTTGCTGCTGCACGCAATGTTGATGGTGAACAGATCAAAAAACTGACAGAATCTATGGATGGTAGGCTTTTGAGTGTCCTTGCAAAGAAAGGTGGCTATATTGGTCACTGATTTGTTTTTGTTTTGTTTTTGAATGTCAGAAATGTATATTTGTGAATGTTGAGATCTTATATTGGTTTCACTGGTAAAAATAAATAATTGAAATGGGTATATTTGTTTTTTGTTAAGTTACCTAATAATTATGCACAGTAATAGTCACCTGCACACACAGATATCCCCCTAAAATAGCTAAAACTAAAAACAAACTAAAAACTACTTCCAAAAATATTCAGCTTTGATATTAAGTTTTTTGGGTTTTTTGAGTTTTTTTGGGTTCGTTGAGAACATGGTTGTTGTTCAATAATAAAATTAATCCTCAAAAATACAACTTGCCTAATAATTCTGCACTCACTGTATATATACTGTATTTCTATATTTATATTTATAAACACAGCGAGGTACAGATGTATGATGTAACCAGCTGATTTTGTGTGTTTTACACACACAGAAATATATATTTGTGGTCATGGCTACGGCCAAGAGATATCCGAAGAACCCTAGAGAGAGAAACAACGGGAACAACCTAACCCAGCTAGGCGTGTCTTAGCTAACCTGACAAAATGACTTGTTGCGTGCCCTAAGCCATGATCGTGGGTAGGCCTATAAGTGGGAATACCCTGTGGAAATGAGAAGATAAGGGAGGGAGGGTGGGGCACCTGAGAACACCTGTGAGTGAGGCTGTTGCTCGTATATGAAGAGCTTCCGCCCCTCCCACAAATGCAAGCTGACTAATCAGCCTTATCAACATGTGTGTTACATAAACTGCAATCATCATTCTGTATTCAAGTAAAAGGCTCCGTACATCATTACATTAGATACATCCCCCACTTAACTCCCTGACGCCCGATGACGCACATGTACGTCAGATCTGGACGTGACTTAAAGCCCAGTGACATAAATGTACTGCATGGTGATCAGGCGGGTGCTGGAGCTGCGCCCGCCAGATTGGGGGAAGGGGTCTGGAAGTCACTGATAGCCGGACTCCTGCTGTATGCGCCAGCATCGGTGAAATCACAGATGCCGGCGCATTAAAAACTGCACGACCGCGGTCAGCGATAACCACGGCACGTGCGAGCTTCAGACATGTGTGGGGTGTCCATCGGGTCCCTGCGCTGCTGTGGCAGGAACTCGATGGCAGGGAAGGTAGCCCGATACCTTCCTTAGGCATCGTGGCTGCCTTACGTGATGCCCTGCGAGATCTCTCTGTATTACACTGGTAATACACTTACAGCCAATGCATTACAATATAGAAGCATTGTAAAAAGGATCAGACCCCCAAAAGTTGAAAAATAAAGTTTAAAAAAAAAAAAATATTACATTTGAAAGTAAAAAAAAAACATCCTTTTCCAAAAATAAAGTTAAATAAAAATTCTTTAAAATAGAGAAAAAAATAAAAGTAGACATATTGTGTATCGCTGCGTCCATATCGACCGGCTCTATAAAAATATCACATGACCTAACCCCTCAGATGAACACCGTTAAATTTTTTTAATAAAGACTGGGCTAAATAAACAATTTTTTGGCACATTACATCACTAAAAGCGCCAATCTAACTGTCACTTCATCCCACAAAAAATGATCCCTTATCTAGAACAATCGCCCAAAAAATAAAACAAATATGACTCTTAGAATATGTAGACACTAAAACTTTTTTCAGTAAAAAAATGCTATTATTGTGTAATACTAAAATAAAATAAAAAGTATACATATTAAGTATCGCCAGGTATCGCCACATATTAGGTATAACCAGCTGTAAAAATATAACATGACCTAACCCCTCAGGTGAACATTGTAAAAAAAAAAGAAAATAAGAACTGTGTCAAAAAAGCCATTTTTTTTATCACCTTACATGACAAAAAGTGTAAGACTAAGTGATCAAATTTTTGGTATTTTTTAAAATATAAATTTAATTTTGTGACTGAATTTTACCACTGTCATGAAACACAATGTATCACAAGAAAAAAATCTCAGAATGGCCTGGATAAGTAAAAGAGTTTTAAAGTTACTACCACATAAAGTGACACATGTCAGATTTGCTAAAAATGGCCTGGGCAGAAAGGTGCAAAATGTCCCTGTCATTAAGGGGTGAATTTGCATTTGTTATGAGTTCTGAGTTGTATGTCTAAATTCAGAAAATGTTGTGATTACAGGGGTTCCAGTTCCCTCTGTACGCTGCAGGCCTTCAACAGAGGATATGAAGGTTGTGGTGGTCTCAGCAGAGGAGGAGGAGGAGGAGGGAGAACATGCTGGACCTTCCCAGCATGCAGCTTCTCCACCACCACCTGATGTGGGAGAAATGGTGGAGGTGGAGACCAAAGAGGCTGGTCCCTCTAAGCAGCCGCATCCCCCCAGCTCCTGATGAGGAAGAAGAGGAGGAGGATGTCACCAGTCCCACCAGGAGGGTAAATATGTGCACACAGCAATATAATTCTGTATCCATAACATGTGCAGAAACAAACAGCCCACAATGAGGGGACAACACACACTACAGTAATAGAAAACAACAACACTGGACACTAACTCTGCAATCTACATAAAAACCATTAACTAACAAACTAAATAGCCTTATACTTTACATAACTATCGCAAACTAACCAACTAAATACAATTATACGCTACTGAACTAGCACAAACTAACCAACTAAATAACATTATACTATACTGAACTATCACTAACTAACCAACTATATAATCATCATAAATATCATTAACCAATGAATTGTAATGTAAATTGTCAGTGCTTTAGCAAATACTCTGCACAATGCCTCTTAATCTTAATTTAAAGTAATTTTTATATTTTTTTAATCCTAACAGTACTGATAAAATACAAAATTATGCAGCTGCAGCAGGAGGACCAAAATGCAATGCTGGACATCAAGGAACAGCAGTTACAGGAGCAGCAGCGGCGTGATCCAGGAGTTGCTTGACCTCCATAATTAACTAATAAAGTTGCCTTAGAGTCATATTTGTTCCTCAACATTGTAAATAAATATTTCTTTACTTTTTAACGTGTGCTTTCGTTTTTTGATATAGTTATGTTTTTGATTTATTTTAATCTAAAAGGTTGCAGGAAGGCCCCTTTAGTCCTGGGGAAAACTCATTAGGATCAGGACAGACAGCAGCAGCAGGTAAAGGTAACGGTGGAGTAAATGTCCTACACAAAACTCAGGAGGATCAGGACAGACAGTAACAGCAGAAGGTACATGTTAACTGTACACATAGCTTGACCAAACTCTTCTGGACAGATAGCAGCATAAAAATGGTAATAGTGTAGTATAAGGCCTAGACATAACTTGTTCAAACTCATCTGGACAGAGAGCAGCATGAAAATGGTAATGGTGTAATATAAGGCCTACACATAACTTGGCCAAACTCAGCCAGAACAGACAGGAGCCAGTTTTTTGTTTGTAGTAGGAATATGTTCCCAGTAATGGGCCCTCGCCAGCCTGGGGTAACCAGAAAAATACACTTATACACCTCTGATAGCAGCATGTTCTTTGTTTGTAGCAGGAATGTGTTCCCATGCATACAAAATTCAATATATTCCTTTGACAATTTTTATTTCAAAGGATTTTTAAGATTGTAAAGGACACAAGAAAATAAATATATATATATATATATATATATATACACACACACACACATGTCACGGCATAGCCTAAAGAAAATGTAGAACAAAACATAAAATGGAACAGTTCTCTGCAAACCAAATAAAGTACAAAAATGCATTATAATTGCTAATGCTATGCTTATAAATTAGAGATGCTTGGCAAATACATTTTGTACAAAATTATTTGAGCCCGTCTGCCACACATCAAGTCGATCTCTGTAAGACGGGAACCTAACACTAATTTCTACCTGTTATGTGCCATGACGGCTACCATACAATTCAGGAAGTGAAGGTTCCACATGCATGCTGGGCCCACTTTAACCACTTCAGCCCCGCTAGCTGAAACCCCCTTCATAACCAGAGCACTTTTTACACTTCGGCACTACACTCCTCTCACCGTTTATCGCTCGGTCATGCAACTTACCACCCAAATTAATTTTACCTCCTTTTCTTCTCACTAATGGAGCTTTCATTTGGTGGTATTTTATTGCTGCTGACATTTTTACTTTTTTTGTTATTAATCGAAATGTAACGATTTTTTTGCAAAAAAATGAAATTTTTCACTTTCAGCTGTAAAATTTTGCAAAAAAAACGACATCCATATATAAATTTTTCGCTAAATTTATAGTTCTACATGTCTTTGATAAAAAAAAAATGTTTGGGCAAAAAAAAATGGTTTGGGTAAAAGTTATAGCGTTTACAAACTATGGTACAAAAATGTGAATTTCCGCTTTTTGAAGCAGCTCTGACTTTCTGAGCACCTGTCATGATTCCTGAGGTTCTACAATGCCCAAACAGTAGAAAACCCCCACAAATGACCCCATTTCGGAAAGTAGACACCCTAAGGTATTCGCTGATGGGCATAGTGAGTTCATAGAACTTTTTATTTTTTGTCACAAGTTAGCGGAAAATGATGATGATTTTTTATTTTTATTTTTTTCTTACAAAGTCTCATATTCCACTAACTTGCGACAAAAAATAAAAAATTCTAGGAACTCGCCATGCCCCTCACGGAATACCTTGGGGTGTCTTCTTTCCAAAATGGGGTCACTTGTGGGGTAGTTATACTGCCCTGGCAATTTAGGGGCCCTAATGTGTGAGAAGTAGTTTGAAATCAAAATGTGTAAAAAATGACCGGTGAAATCCGAAAGGTGCACTTTGGAATATGTGCCCCTTTGCCCACCTTGGCTGCAAAAAAGTGTCACACATCTGGTATCGCCGTACTCAGGAGAAGTTGGGGAATGTGTTTTGGGGTGTCATTTTACATATACCCATGCTGGGTGAGAGAAATATCTTGGCAAAAGACAACTTTTCCAATTTTTTTATACAAAGTTGGCATTTGACCAAGATATTTTTCTCACCCAGCATGGGTATATGTAAAATGACACCCCAAAACACATTGCCCAACTTCTCCTGAGTACGGCGATACCACATGTGTGACACTTTTTTGCAGCCAAGGTGGGCAAAGGGGCACATATTCCAAAGTGCACCTTTCGGATTTCACAGGCCATTTTTTACACATTTTGATTGCAAGGTACTTCTTACACATTTGGGCCACTAAATTGCCAGGGCAGTATAACTACGCCACAAGTGACCCCATTTTGGAAAGAAGACACCCCAAGGTATTCCGTGAGGGGCATGGCGAGTCCCTAGAATTTTTTATTTTTTGTCGCAAGTTAGTGGAATATGAGACTTTGTAAGGAAAAAAGAAAAATAAAGAAAAATCATCATTTTCCGCTAACTTGTGACAAAAAATAAAAAATTCTAGGAACTCACCGTGCCCCTCACGGAATACCTTGGGGTGTCTTCTTTCCAAAATGGGGTCACTTGTGGCGTAGTTATACTGCCCTGGCAATTTAGGGGCCCAAATGTGTAAGAAGTACCTTGCAATCAAAATGTGTAAAAAATGGCCTGCGAAATCCGAAAGGTGCTCTTTGGAATATGTGCCCCTTTGCCCACCTTGGCTGCAAAAAAGTGTCACACATGTGGTATCGCCGTACTCAGGAGAAGTTGGGCAATGTGTTTTGGGGTGTCATTTTACATATACCCATGCTGGGTGAGAGAAATATCTTGGCAAAAGACAACTTTTCCCATTTTTTTATACAAAGTTGGCATTTGACCAAGATATTTTTCTCACCCAGCATGGGTATATGTAAAATGACACCCCAAAACACATTGCCCAACTTCTCCTGAGTACGGCGATACCAGATGTGTCACACTTTTTTGCAGCCTAGATGCGCAAAGGGGCCCAAATTCCTTTTAGGAGGGCATTTTTAGACATTTGGATCCCAGACTTCTTCTCACACTTTCGGGCCCCTAAAATGCCAGGGCAGTATAAATACCCCACATGTGACCCCAATTTGGAAAGAAGACACCCCAAGGTATTCAATGAGGGGCATGGCGAGTTCCTAGAATTTTTTTTTTTTTTTGCATAAGTTAGCGGATATAGATTTTTTTTTGTTTTTTTCTCACAAAGTCTCAATTTCCGCTAACTTAGGACAAAAATTTCAATCTTTCATGGACTCAATATGCCCCTCACGGAATACCTTGGGGTGTCTTCTTTCCGAAATGGGGTCACATGTGGGGTATTTATACTGCCCTGGCTTTTTAGGGGCCCTAAAGCGTGAGAAGAAGTCTGGAATATAAATGTCTAAAAATGTTTACGCATTTGGATTCCGTGAGGGGTATGGCGAGTTCATGTGAGATTTTATTTTTTGACACAAGTTAGTGGAATATGAGACTTTGTAAGAAAAAACAAAAACAAAAACAAACAAAAAATTTCCGCTAACTTGTGCCAAAAAAAATGTCTGAGTGGAGCCTTACAGGGGGGTGATCAATGACAGGGGGGTGATCACCCATATAGACTCCCTGATCACCCCCCTGTCATTGATCACCCCCCTGGTAAGGCTCCATTCAGACGTCCGTATAATTTTTACGGATCCATGGATCGGATCCGCAAAACACATGCGGACGTCTGAATGGAGCCTTACATGGGGGTTATCAATGACAGGGGGTGATCAGGGTGATCACCCCCCTGTCACTGATCACCCCCCCTGTAAGGCTCCATTCAGACGTCCGCGTGATTTTTACGGATCCATGGATACATGGATCGGATCCACAAAACACATGCGGACGTCTGAATGGAGCCTTACAGGGGGGTTATCAATGACAGGGGGTGATCAGGGTGATCACCCCCCTGTCACTGATCACCCCCCCTGTAAGGCTCCATTCAGACGTCCGCATGATTTTTACGGATCCATGGATACATGGATCGGATCCACAAAACACATGCGGACGTCTGAATGGAGCCTTACAGGGGGGTGATCAATGACAGGGGGGTGATCAGGGAGTGTATATGGGTGATCACCCGCCTGTCATTGATCACCCCCTGTAAGGCTCCATTCAGACGTCCGCATGTGTTTTGCGGATCCGATCCATGTATCCATGGATCCGTAAAAATCATGCGGACGTCTGAATGGAGCCTTACAGGGGGGTGATCAATGACAGGGGGGTGATCAATGACAGGGGGTGATCAGGGAGTGTATATGGGTGATCACCCGCCTGTCATTGATCACCCCCATGTAAGGCTCCATTCAGACGTCCGTATGCGTTTTGCTGATCCGATCCATGTATCCGTGGATCCGTAAAAATCATACGGGCGTCTGAACGGAGCCTGACAGGGGGGTGATCAATGACAGGGCGGTGATCAATGACAGGGGGGTGATCAGGGAGTTTATATGGGGTGATCATGGGTGATCAGGGGT
Source organism: Bufo gargarizans (assembly GCF_014858855.1). Classification (NCBI taxonomy): domain Eukaryota; kingdom Metazoa; phylum Chordata; class Amphibia; order Anura; family Bufonidae; genus Bufo; species Bufo gargarizans. The sequence continues at coordinate 163,189,105 of NC_058080.1, forward strand.
TTATAAGGGGTTAATAAGTGACGGGGGGGGTGTAGTGTAGTGTGGTGTTTGGTGCGACTGTACTGAGCTACCTGAGTCCTCTGGTGGTCGATCCTAACAAAAGGGACCACCAGAGGACCAGGTAGGAGGTATATTAGACGCTGTTATGAAAACAGCGTCTAATATACCTGTTAGGGGTTAAAAAATTCGGATCTCCAGCCTGCCAGCGAGCGATCGCCGCTGGCAGGCTGGAGATCCACTCGCTTACCTTCCGTTCCTGTGAGCGCGCGCGCCTGTGTGCGCGCGTTCACAGGAAATCCCGGCCCTCGCGAGATGACGCGTATATGCGTCGTCGTGCGCAGGGCTGCCGCCTCCGGACCGCACATCTGCGTTAGGCGGTCCGGAGGCGGTTAATTTATATCATCTTTGGTGCCAAAATGGCCTCCATTATATCCAGGAAATGCAGGTACCAATATGCACGCCGAGCACACTCCACACCTCTCCTGGTGCCAAATGGCCACCAACGAATGCAATGAGAGTCCATCCTATACCTCTCCTGGTGCCAAATGGCTTCCAGTGAGTGAGTGAGAGCAGGCTAAGCTTTATACTCACACTAATTAAAATCTGCCTATGGGGCAGACAGGCTGGTCAAGAGTGCACGACTGAAGTGTCAGCCACACCTCCAGTACAAACTGCAAAGAAAAAAAGGGGGTCAGTCAGCACATCCCAATGCGCAGGTGCATGTTTCTATAGCTGAATACACAACATAGAACAAAACATACAATGCAATAGCTCTCTGCAAACCAAATAAAATACAAAAATGCATTATAATTGCTAATTCTATTGTGGAGGTTAGCTGTACAAATGGTAGGTAGTCGGCAGGATTGGATGCAACATAAGGGTTTTATTGGAAAAAAAACACAACTCAAATTTGTTCCAACAGGATGGCTTGGCTTCAGCCCATCAAAGTTCAGTCACATAAAGCACTTATCTTCAGCCCTCATGTGTCATATAACAGTTCAAATTTTACACAGGCAAAAATACAGGAGTCACCTTTCTGCAGAATCTTGTCTTTTCCCTTCTCAGGAACACTGTGGAGATGAATGCTCCTAAGTCCTCTGCAGACCAACACCAACCACACACTGACAGTGAGTCTTTTAAACTAGCTTCCAGCTGGGTGAGGTGGTAACACAGGAGATGGAGTATGGGAGTGACCTTCCCACCCAAACTCTTCAGTCACTCCTAAATCCCGGACCCAAATTCCAGCTACCACAAACTCAGCAATCTAACATCACTGGTTGCCATTTACCTCCGGGATTTACATCACTGAGAGCAGCAGCCTCAGTGACACATACTTACCATCAATAACCTCACCCTTTGGATGCTTACATATCCCCCCTCTGCCCAAGGCCAGGGGACTGGGCACTTGACCCTGATAGACAGTAAATCCTTGACAAGGCATCAGCATTAACATGAAGCTTCCCTGCCCTGTGCTCTACCAGAAAATTAAAGTCCTGCAACTCCAGGAACCACCGTGTTACCCTTGCATTGTTTCCTTTATTTCGGCACATCCATTTTAAAGGGGCATGGTCAGATGCCAAGCGGAACTTCCTACCTGCCAAATAGTACCGCAAAGCCACGAGGGCCCACTTTTTTGCCAAACACTCCCTCTCCACTATTGAGTAGTTTCTCTCACAGGAGGTGAGTTTTCTACTCAAATATATGATGGGGTATTCTTCCCCATTTACCTCTTGTGACATTACTGCCCCTAAACCAACCTCTGAGGCATCGGTCTGGACAATAAACTCTTTTGAGAAGTCTGGTGCGACCAGCACAGGCTGACTGCATAGTGCTTTTTTAAGGTCCTGAAACGCCTTTTCTGTCTCTTGAGACCACTGTACCATTACTGACTTTCTCCCTTTTGTGAGGTCTGTTAATGGTGCTGCAATGGAGGCAAAGTTCGGGACAAATCTGCGGTAATAGCCAACAATCCCCAAGAACGCCTTCACTTGTTTTTTTGTGCGAGGCTGTGGCCACTTCTGAATTGCCTCCACTTTGTTTACCTGTGGTCTTATTGTGCCCCTTGTAACCCAAAGGGCATCCTGGTATATTGAAAGAGCCCGTCCTGGGGTGGAGAAGGCAGTCTTTTCCTTTGCCTCCTCTGATAGGGGAATCTGCCAGTACCCCTTGGTGAGGTCAAGTGTGGTAATATACCTAGCTGGTCCCAACCTTTCAATTAATTCATCCACCCGGGGCATAGGATAGGAATCGCATTTAGAGACTTCATTTAGACGGTGGAAGTCATTGCAGAACCGCCAGGTCCCATTTGGTTTAGGCACTAATACAATGGGGCTGGACCACCCACTTTTGGATTCCTCAATAACCTGCAGAGCTAACATACGCTTTACCTCCTCAGAGACCGCTTGTCTCCGAGCCTCAGGGATTCTGTATGGTTTAATGTTTATTGTTACCTTGGGGTCAGTGACTATCTCATGCTGAATGACATCTGTAGTGCCTGGCAGGTCCGTAAAGATATCCCTGTTCTGCTGTAGAAACTCCTTTGTTTCTTGTTTTTGGGGTTTGGACAGGGTGTCACCTATTGCAACCTTTTCAATATCTGTGTGACAATCCATTTGGGGTTTTGTGGCTGCTACCAGGGACTCTCTATCCTTCCAAGGTTTGATTAAATTGACGTGATAGAGTTGGATGGGCTTTCTTTTCCCAGGCTGATGTATTTTATAATTGACTTCTCCAACCCTTTCTACTACTTCAAAAGGACCCTGCCACTTGGCCAGAAATTTGCTTTCTACCGTGGGAACCAGTACTAGTACCCTGTCCCCAGGGTTGAACTGCCTCACCCGGGCCGCTCTATTGTACACCCTGCTCTGGGACTCTTGGGCCTTCTGCATGTGTTCTCTCACGATGGGCATAATGCTGCTGATGCGATCTTGCATTTGGGCCACATGTTCTATCACACTTCTGTAAGGGGTAGCCTCACTCTCCCAAGTCTCCTTGGCAATATCCAGCAATCCCCTGGGATGTCTCCCATATAATAACTCAAATGGAGAGAAGCCAGTGGAGGACTGGGGGACCTCTCGGATGGAGAACATGAGATATGGCAACAGACAATCCCAGTCCCTCCCATCCTTTTCTACTACCTTTCTCAACATCCCCTTTAAGGTTTTATAGAACCTCTCTACAAGGCCATCTGTTTGGGGATGATATACAGAGGTTCTTAGCTGCTTAATTTTCAGCAGGTTGCAAAGCTCTTTCATAACTTTGGACATGAAAGGTGTACCCTGGTCAGTCAGTATTTCTTTTGGTAGGCCAGTTCTGGAAAATATATGAACCAACTCCCGAGCAATGCACTTGGAGGAGGTATTCAGCAACGGAATGGCTTCAGGATACCTAGTGGCATAGTCCAGCACTACCAAAATATACTGGTGGCCTCGGGCAGACCTAACTAACGGCCCCACCAAATCCATAGCTATTCTGTCAAATGGAATCTCAATTATTGGCAGGGGAACCAAGGGGCTCCGAAAGTGACTCACAGGAGCCGTTACTTGGCAGGTTGGGCAGGATTGGCAAAACCTTTCAACCTCTTGGTAACAACCTGGCCAATAGAACCTTTGCAGGATTCTTTCCTTTGTTTTATCAGTCCCCAGATGACCCCCAAGTAAATGGGTGTGGGCCATATCAAGGACCATCCTTCTATAAGGTATGGGTACCACCAATTGCTCCACAATTTCATCACGCATCTTAGTAACACGATACAGTAAATTATCACTGACAGCAAAATGAGGAAACCTTTGATCAGCATTAGGCTCCTGAGGTACCTCATTTAGTACAGTTACATTTTCCCATGCATGTTTCAGGGTGGAGTCTCGTAACTGAGCAGTCCCAAAGTTCTCCCGAGACACTTCCAAGTCCGGTACATTCTGCTCAGGGTTAGACTCCTCACCCTCATCCCCAGCCAATACTGCAAGGGGAAAACTGTCTGATACCTCATTGGTCACCCCTACAGCATCTGTTTGGGCTTCTCCCCCTAAAGGAATTGGGCTGAAAGAAGGTGAACATGCAACAGGCGTATCATTACAGTGGGAATGAGACCAGAGATCCCAGAACAACAGAAAATCACGTCCCACAATCAATGGATGTAATAAGTCCGGTACCACACCCACTTCATGGGTCACTGTCCCGCAGCCAGTCCCTACAGTCGCTTTGGCCAGCGGATAATGCTTAGTGTCCCCATGGATACAAACCACCCCCACCCGCCTTTCAGGGATGACCAGGTCATGGGGTACGGCAGCACACAAGAGGGTGACCAGGCTACCCGAGTCCAAAAGGGCCACAACACTTACCCCGTTTACCTGGAGTTGACGCTCCTGGGGACCTGGTTCCTGCAGGGGTGTAGCACTGCAAACAGGATGAGCAAACATGGAGAGGCGGCGGGTAGCACCACACTCCATTGGCTCCTCCCCCTGGGAACAGTGTGCTGCAATATGCCCCGGTTGCTGACACTTCCAACAACGGACCTTAGGTTGGCCTTCGAGTGGGGCTTCAGAATGGGAGGGTACCTTTCTTGGAATGAAAAACCTCTTTCCCCGGGGGGAGCCACCCAGGCTTTGTCTGTTGGCTAGGTCCTCCTGCTCAGAGGTAGAAATGGCTGTGGAGGTTTCTCTCTGTCGACGACCACCAGAGGATCCCATGAACTGCTGTGGTTTACCTTCAGGCCTCAGACAGGTCTCAGTAGTCGTAAACCGCTCCACAAGTGAAACCAATTGATCCAGGGTTTCGGGGACTCCTTGAGCAACCCAGCGGTGAATGTCCATAGGAAGTCCACTCACATAGCAGTCGAGCACGATTCGTTCGACAATGTGTGCTGTACTCAGTGTCTCAGGTTGTAGCCACTTGCGCACAAGGTGTAACAAATCAAACATTTGAGAGCGGGGCGGTTTTTTCTCTTCAAACCGCCATTCATGGACTCTGCGAGCACGGACAGATAAGGTGACTCCCAGCCGGGCCATGATTTCTGCTTTAAGGATATCATAGTCTTTGGCCTGCTCTGCCGTTAAGGCTAGGTCTACACGACGACATTTGCCGCGCGACAAAAAGTCGCGCGACAGATAGGGCGCAACAGTTGTCGCGCGACATTTTGTTGCACTAATGTCGCGCGACAATTTTTATAATGGCAGTCTATGGTGTCGCACTGCAACATGCGACATGTTGCGACTGCGACGCGACAGTCGCAGAAAAATCCATCTTGAATGGATTTTCTGCGACTGTCGCGTCGCAGTCACAGCATGTCGCATGTTGCAGTGCGACACCAGAGACTGCTATTATAAAAATTGTCGCGCGACATTGGTGCAACAAAATGTCGCGCGACAAATGTCGTCATGTAGACCTAGCCTAAATCAAAATATGCTTTTTGCGGCTCCCCAGTCAAATAAGGCGCCAGAACCTCAGTCCAGTCAGCCGCAGGGAGTTTCTCCCTTTCCACAATCCTTTCAAACACCGCCAAATAGGCCTCTATGTCGTCATCTGGGGTCATTTTTTGCAAGGCGCGGTGCACTGCCTTTTTTACATTCACAGTCCCAGCTAACTCCTCCATATTCCTTGGCTGAGCTGACACACTCTCTCTCAGGACTGCGATCTGTTACAGCAACAGACGGTTGGTTTCCTGCTGGGCAGCACTGACCTGCACGAACTGCTTAACCAGCTCCTCCATGGCAGGAGTCTCACTGGGCAACAATGTTGCAGCCTTTATCCAGGACATAAGCAGATTACAGAGCAAAAAAAAATTATGCAGCCGTTACCCTTAGCAACCACTTGCCCGCATCCGACACCATATGTGGAGGTTAGCTGTACAAATGGTAGGCAGTCGGCAGGATTGGATGCAACATAAGGGTTTTATTGGAAAAAAACACAACTCAAATTTGTTCCAACAGGATGGCTTGGCTTCAGCCCATCAAAGTTCAGTCACATACAGCACTTATCTTCAGCCCTCATGTGTCATATAACAGATTAAATTTTACACAGGCAAAAATACAGGAGTCACCTTTCTGCAGAATCTTGTCTTTTCCCTTCTCAGGAACACTGTGGAGATGAATGCTCCTAAGTCTTCTGCAGACCAACACCAACCACACACTGACAGTGAGTCTTTTAAATTAGCTTCCAGCTGGGTGAGGTGGTAACACAGGAGATGGAGTATGGGAGTGACCTTCCCACCCAAACTCTTCAGTCACTCCTAAATCCCGGACCCAAATTCCAGCTACCACAAACTCAGCAATCTAACATCACTGGTTGCCATTTACCTCCGGGATTTACATCACTGAGAGCAGCAGCCTCAGTGACACATACTTACCATCAATAACCTCACCCTTTGGATGCTTACACTATGCTTATAAATTAGAGATGTTTGGCAAATACGTTTTGTACAAAATTATTTGAGCCCCTCTGCCACACGTCAAGGTGATCTCTGTAAGATAGGAACCTAACACTAAATTCTACCTGTTATGTGCCATGACGGCTACCATACAATTCAGGGAGTGTAGGTTCCACATGCATGCTGGGCCCATTTTAATTTATATCATCTGTGCTCCTGCGCATTGGGATGTGCTGACTGACCCCCTTTTTTTCTCAAGAAAATGTGTGTTTATTCAATCAAAAGCGACGTTTCAGTCCACACAATGGGTGATAAAAGTGAATGGTGCCAAGTAGTGATGGATGAACATCAGCCGGGACGGTTCACGAACACGATTAAATGTTCTCAAACCGCAAGTTCATGGCGGGCCCCATTCAATTTAATTGCAGGCGAACCAGAAAAACCTTCAGCTCATATTTGTAGCCACCAAATACTTAGTAGTATGTAGTAAGTGTACAAATAGTCCCACAACATGGACAGTGACATACTAGAGGGGGATCAATGATAAAAATTCCAACAAAAAATATGTATCTTATTAAGGGGACATTTTTATGTGTCTTAAAGGGAAATTCTCTGAAATGTGCCCTGTTGGAGCCTAGAAAATTGTTATTTTAGGCCAAGGGAGTACCGTCCTTAAAAATTAGGTATTCACCAGACATAAAAGAAATTCTGATTATGTGGCTCGAGGTACATTATGAGGTCATTGGATAAAAATCTTACTGTAGGCCACTGTACTACAGGCCCCAAACATTAGGCATTCACCGGACAGAAAAGATCAAGTGATTATATGGCTGGAGGTATATTACACAGTCAATGGATATCAATTTTACTGCAGGCCAGTACAAATACAGGTCAAATACATATGTTTAAAATAATTTAAAATATAAAATAAAAATAAAAACATGGCTAACAAAATCCCCCTTCTTGTAAAAACCCCTAATCATAATAGTTGAAATTCGATAACACGTGGTCGTCACTGGTGTTGAATTCCTCCGAGGCCGCAACAATAATTCATTCAGCATACATAAAAGATCAAGTAAGTATGTGACCGGAGGTAGATTACATGGTTATTGGATATCAATTTTCCAGCAGGCCAGTGTATTACAGTCCCCAAATATTATGCATTCAGCGTACAAAAAAACCCCAACTAAGTATGTGGCTGGAGGTAGATTACACGGTCATTGGATATCATTTTTCCAGCAGGCCAGTGTATTACAGGCCCCAAAAATCATGCATTCAGAACAAGTAAGAATGTGGCTAGAGGTCTATTAGATGGTAAATGGATATCAATTTTACTGAGGGCCAGTACAAATACAGGTCAAATACATATGTTTAAAAGACTAAAAATATTAAATTAGATTAAAAACATGGCTAACAAAATCCCTCCTCTTGAAAAAAAAACATGTTGAAACACGTGGTCGTCACAGGTGTTGAATTCCTCCGAGGCCCAAAACATTAGGCATTCAACGGACAGAAAAGGCCTTTTATGCCGCTGTATTTACCTAAGACAGGGACCAATATTTGTTTTGGGTGGTGGCGGATATTTGGGGGCTGGCATGAGGAAATGTGCACCAGATGTAGGAGGACACCTGTCGGTCTAGGGGTTCCGTGACGCTGGATCCGAATGGCGGCTGTCGATGGGTTGGATTCAAGAATAGTCTCATATCCGAAGTGACCAACACATCTTCAAACCACCCTCTTCTTGCATGCGCTGTGACATAAAAATAAAAAAGTTATTGCTCTTGAAACACATCAATGAAAAGCTAAAGAAAAATTACTGGATTCTTGAGGTCCAAAGGGTGAAATATTAACAGTACAATAGGACACTACTATCAAAATATTTTACATGCTATACAGTATTAACATTCTATTTTTGAAAGTATTTATAATATTGATTACAATAAAAGGAGTAGATTATTTTCGGATGTAATTTTTAGAAGTTTATCCATGTATTCTACTTCCTGCCCTGGCTCTTAACTTCCTCCTCTTTCTATATAGGTAAATAAACTTCATCTCTCTGTGCTGATTGCTAAAGAAGGACAATATATTGTATTTATTATCAATGGTATAGCACTGCCAAAATGAAAAAGAACATGAAAAATTCTAAAACACAGTTTTCTATGAATATTGAGTTGTTCCTTTTAAATAGCCTTTTCTGATTGTGTATAATTGCATAATTATCAACTGTATCCAAAATTACATTCTCATAAACTGCAGTGGAATCTGAGAATACTACTTGGTAAGGCTAGTTGTACACTAGCGGAGCAGCCCGCAGAACTCAAATTTTGCCTTTTGTATAGTTCACACTTCAGTGATTTGGTCAGGGATTTCCATCAATGACTATGTACCAGGTAGAGCTTACGGAGAGATAAGATATCATGAAAAGATTTTTACCTGTTCTGTTTTTGACCTGCACCTGGTTTGGGCTCACAATCACAGATTGAAATCCACTGACCAAATCACTGAAGTGTGAACAAGGGCTAACAGTCCATGAAAAGTGTGATCAGTAAAATTATATCTTGTGAACAAGATCAGTCATTAGACTATATTGACTGCCAAATGTGGATCATAAACAGACTCATATTATGACTGAATTCATGGTTTTCTGAAAAATTGGTACATTAATAATGAATAATTGGTGTATTGTTGTTTTCTTGTAAATCATTTTGCTCATGTTCATTTTTATTTAGAATTGAAATGTGCAAAATAAACTACTGTAGGTCCAATTAAATTTTTGCATTTCCTTCCAAACTCTCACAAATCTGCTATTTTACATTTTTTTTCCTTTTCTTTGCCTGCTCGTAATTGCAGTTCAAGATAATGTTGTATTCTGCTATATTATTCTATATATTTAGAGAACAGAGCCTAAATCACAGTCACGTTCCTCCACACATTATTCATTTTTGGCATTGGCAACATGGATTTGTTTTTAATTGTACTTTGATATCTTAAAAAATATATTTTTATCCTGGTAAAAAAAAAACAAGACAACTGTAAAGACTAATTATGCTCATTTTTTTTTAGATTTAGGACTAATTGTCATCTGTAGCAATGTAGTTTAACCACTTTAGTACCCTGCCATTTTTCACCGTAATGACAAGGCCGTTTTTTGCAAATCTGACATATGTCATTTTATGTGGTGATAACTTTAAAACGCTTTAACTTATTCAAGCCATTCTGAGATTATTTTTTCGTCACATATTGTACTTCATGACAGTGTTTTTATTTCTTTGCTTTTAAAACAGATAGTGATACCTCCTAAAATAGTTATTACTTTACATTTCCAAGTGTCTACTTCATGTTTGTATCATTTTGTAAATGCCATTTTCTTTTTTTGGGACGTTAGAAGGCTTAGAAACAAGAGTGGGTTGAAAACAGACATAAGCAAATATGTGCATGTCTTCTGTGTTTTAGACACACTCTAGCTTCCAAATAATGATCAAATACTGATACAAAATACTGACCGTGTGATAGAGGCTTTATGGATGCTCAAATAAGATTATTATTTTTTTACATATCAGAAGAACATAAAAATAAACTGTGATGTCAGGGTCATTAGTGTCCACGTAACAGACTGGTAATGGTGGCAACAGCATGAAGAGTCACAATAGTCGCCCTGGAATAGAGTGGGGCAGCAGAAGTGGCAGTAACAGCACAAGATAGTAGCAGATCACAGTAGTAACAGATAGTAGTGCAGGCAGCATGCGTGAGGCATCAGGCGGGTGGCAGCATCAGAATAGTGCTACCAGCATGTGGGCAGAAGTAACAGGCCATTTGTCACAATGTTCCGGTGTGCACACTACAGTCCGATCATTACTGCCAGAAACTGTTGAATCAGGCACCGGTGTCTGGAAATCCTGGCCGATTCATCTTCATAAGGGTTAGTCTCTCAACATTTTGTGTTGAAAAGCTAGTTCTCCATTGCACTAAGCACTCTGATGCCATACTATTAGATGAGCATGAAAGGTTGCCCAGGGCAAACTCAGCCAGTTGCGACCACAATTCAAGTTTGGCTGCCCAGTAATCCAGGAAATCTTGGATCTGGGTTGACAGGGTGCCATTCAAGTATACCACCACCTGCTGGTTGAGGTTCTGCTCCATGTCCTGCTGCTGCTGGGTATTTTCTTCAGTAGGTAGCTAAATAAAACTTCTCAACAGAGATTCAAGACTTAAGTTGCTGCTGATATAGCTGGTGCTGCTCCTGCCTCCACACACCCCTCCAAGTGAGGGCACAGAGGTTGCTGCTGCTATCACCACCCATGCTTCTGCTGCTACTTGTGCCAGCTACAGCAACATTTTTGCCACTGCCTATTACATTTGAGATGCCGTATAACTGTCTGTTGGCCATCATGTACAGTAACTGAATCAGTAATGTGACAGATTATGTATGAATGGTGCAGCAAGTGTACTAAATAAGCATACCTACATTTTAGACGACCAGTAGAGACTAAGTCTGAAACACAGTAAGTCTATGTATCTATGTATAACAGAATAGATCAAGTATGAATGGGGCAGCAGGTGAACTAGCTAAACGCACCTATATATTAGACTGTCTATTTATGCTGAGTCTGATGCACATTAAGTTTATGCATAACAGATTAGGTATTAATGGCGCAGCAGATAAGCTAGAAAAACTCACCTATATATTAGACAGCCTCTTGATAAGGAGTCTGATGCACAGTAAGTCTATTTATAACAGACAAGATTAAATATAAATGGTGCAGCAGATGTACTATAAATGCCTATATGTACATTAGACCACCTGTTGACAATGAGTCTGATGCAATTGCACAGTAAATCTATGAATAACAAAACTGATTAAATATAAATGGTGCAGATAAAGTAGAAAACCTCCTCTATATATTAGACCGCTTGTTGACAATGAGCCTCATGCACAGTAAATCAATGTATAACATAACATATTAAGTATGAATAGCAATAAAAATATTGACCAATTCCACCATATACAGTAGCTGGCCATGTGCAGTACTCAATGAAACAAAACTTACATTAATTATTGTAGTTCTACACTCTACTGTGGAATCCCTATTTTCTGTTTTGGACCTCTGTTTTCTATTTCCTCTACCAGTTCTCTTTTTCAATTGGTTGATGTTTGTGGCATAGGAGGCAGATGAACGTGTTCCATGTTTTGAAAGTGATTGTGTGTTGATGTGGACACATAATTTACCAATGAGTGCTTCTGAGTGGTCTATGTAAACTGTGCTGTTTGAGCTGTGAGTGGAAGGCACTGTGTTTCCCTGGGTTTCCGGAGATATGTGGTTTGAAGCTTGGACTAGGCACACTGAAGCTTCCTGTGTTTAGAAAAAAAGTAATATGCAGATGATCTACTCATATTTTTACAAAGTCCGCATAAGGCATTGGGTACAGTCCTGGAGATCAGTGGTCCCCAACCTTTTTTGTGTGACAGGGACCGGTTTCATACAAAACAATTTTACATCAGATTGTTGAGCTAGAAGAACATGGGGAGGCAAATCACACACAAGACAAAACACAGTAATTGCTAATGCCATTTAGGCCCCCACCCAGTGACTTACAGGTGATGTCTACTCTCTGGAGTCGTTTTCTTTCCATTTTTCTCAGTCCTGCACAGATCGCTCCTCAGACAACTCTTGGCCATTTCTTTCTTCATAGCTCAACACACAGAACACAGATTGTTAGTATTAATGCCTTCTTTAATGCCTCTTAGTAATCCTCCCCATTTAGGCCACAGTCGATATATTCCCCCAGCCCCCCCCCCCCCCCCGGTTGTGCCCTGTGTACAAATAATGCCCCTCAGTTGGGCCCTCCTAACATATACTGCCCTCCCAGTAGTGCCCTCTTCTCATATAATGGCCCCAGAAGAGCCCTTTTAGCATACAGTATAATGCCCCCATAGTGATATCTTTAAATAAGGTGCCCCCCCCGGTTGTGGCTTCTTTACATATAGTGCCCCCCAGTTGTGGTCTGTATACATATAATGCCCCCCAGTATTATAGCCCCCCCCCCAGTAGACCCTGTTTACATATAGTACTCCCATTAAATAGTATTGACCCATTAGTTTTCACAACTGAAAAAATAAACAAAGAACAAAATACTCACCTCCCTCAGGCGGTCTGTGATGCAGGCCTCTTCCAGCTTGTAGGAGTAGGCTTCCCTGATTTGGGAAAATGTTATACAAACCGGATTCCCAAAAAGTTGGGACACTAAACAAATTGTGAATAAAAACTGAATGCAATGATGTGGAGATGGCAAATGTCAATATTTTATTCGTAATAGAACGTAGATGACAGATCAAACGTTTAATCCGAGTAAATGTATCATTTTAAAGGAAAAATACGTTGATTCAAATTTTCACGGTGTCAACAAATCCCCAAAAAGTTGGGACAAGTAGCAATAAGAGGCTGGAAAAAGTAAATTTGAGCATAACGAAGAGCTGGAAGACCAATTAACACTAGTTAGGTCAAATGGCAACATGATTGGGTATAAAAAGAGCTTCTCAGAGTAGCAGTGTCTCTCAGAAGCCAAGATGGGTAGAGGATCACCAATTCCCACAATGTTGCGCAGAAAGATAGTGGAGCAATATCAGAAAGGTGTTACCCAGCGAAAAATTGCAAAGACTTTGCATCTATCATCAACTGTGCATAACATCATCCGAAGATTCAGAGAATCTGGAACAATCTCTGTGCGTAAGGGTCAAGGCCGTAAAACCATACTGGATGCCCGTGATCTCCGGGCCCTTAAATGACACTGCAACACAAACAGGAATGCTACTGTAAAGGAAATCACAGAATGGGCTCAGGAATATTTCCAGAATCCATTGTCAGTGAACACAACTGTGCCATCCACCATTGCCAGCTGAAACTCTACAGTGCAAAGAAGAAGCCATTTCTAAGCAAGATCCACAATCTCAGGCATTTTCACTGGGCCAGGGATCATTTAAAATGGAGTGTGGCAAAATGGAAGACTGTTCTGTGGTCAGACGAGTCACGATTCAAAGTTCTTTTTGGAAATCTGGAACGCCATGTCATCCGGACCAAAGAGGACAAGGACAACTCAAGTTGTTATCAACGCTCAGTTCAGAAGCCTGCATCTCTGATGGTATGGGGTTGCATGAGTGCGTGTGGCATGGGCAGCTTGCATGTCTGGAAAGGCACCATCAATGCAGAAAAATATATTCAGGTTCTAGAACAACATATGCTCCCATCCAGACGTCATCTCTTTCAGGAAAGACCCTGCATTTTTCAACAAGATAATGCCAGACCACATTCTGCATCAATCACAACATCATGGCTGTGTAGAAGAAGGATCCGGGTACTGAAATGGCCAGTCTGCAGTCCAGATCTTTCACCTATAGAGAACATTTGGCGCATCATAAAGAAGAAGGTGCAACAAAGAAGGCCCAAGACGATTGAACAGTTAGAGGCCTGTATTAGACAAGAATGGGAGAGCATTCCTATTTCTAAACTTGAGAAACTGGTCTCCTTGGTCCCCAGACGTCTGTTGAGTGTTGTCAGAATAAGGGGAGATGCCACACAGTGGTGAAAATGGCCTTGTCCCAACTTTTTGGGGATTTGTTGACAACATGAAATTCTGATTCAACATATTTTTCCCTTAAAATGGTACATTTTCTCAGTTTAAACTTTTGTTCCGTGATTTATGTTCTAATCTGAATAAAATATTAGAAGTTGGCACCTCCCCATAATTGCTTTCAGTTTTTATTCACGATTTGTATAGTGTCCCAACTTTTTTGGAATCCGGTTTGTATTTTCTTATTATCAAGATACTGTATATTATTGACTGAATGCTTCAGAAATACAAGTTTGTCAATAGAGATATAGAAGAGGAACTACATTTCTCCATATTCCTTGGTGGGTCTTCCACATGGTAATAGGAATGAGATAGGCCCTATAAAAATATGATATTGATATCTGACACCAGGAAGACATGGACATTGATAAGGGAATGGTGTAATTTAAGTATTGCTAGGAAGATTATTCCTGCAGACGCGAGAGCAGAAAGGATTAATATGGGCAAGGGCCATTATAGACCAAGAGGGGCATATCATGAATTTTGAAAAACTGACAGCAAAATATGGGTACAAAGTCAATACTACTTCACGTACAAGCAATTAAAGAAGTTCTATAGAAGCAGGTTAACAAAAGAAGATTATCTCAAATCGAATTCACAGTTTGATACCTTCTTGGCTGGTAAACAATATTTATGCCTGACCTAGATTTATAGAGTTTTAAAACTTAATGAACCAGTGAAATGGGAATTTAAACATGCAGCAGCATGGAAGAAGAAGATGAATCTTTCAACTCCCATAGAAGTCATCAATGATAGATTACTCAAAGGTGTTCAAACAGTGTATAAAACAATGATGTCAGAGAGTTGGAGGGAAATGCATTATAAGATTGTTTATCAGGTATATTTTGACTTCATTATGCCATTAGAGAGAATCTTTCAGCACTGTACAAGATCGTGTCACAAATGCAATAAATCGCAAAGCACATTGTGTCACTGATTTTGGGAATGTGAGCCTATTATTATTAGATGACATAGGCAAGATATTCTATACTTTATGGGTGTATTAATTAAAAGGAGAATTACAGTATATTGGATATGTGGTTTTGCCAATTTCATTTTACAGACCATAAAATTCCCAAAACAGCAGTCTTTGATCCAAACTGCTGGCTGGTTACTAAAAATATCATATTATATATAATAGTTCTTGGGATTTGACATCACAGCTTTCACTATGCCAGTGGATTCCTCTGACACAACGCTTAGTTGGCATGGCCCTGGATCGCCTCTATTCACCCAACATGTCCTGAACTTGCCTCTTGCTTTTGATGTTCCGTTTATTAGCGAAATAATGTTTACCTCTGGATCTGCTCTGCTTTTCAGTGACAATGACCTTTGTGGGGACAGTCAGCAATTACAGGCCAGCAGAGAGGTCCACTGCGGACTCCTCTAGGCATGCAACTACTGATGATGGGAGCATACAGTATGTGAGAGCACATGTTGTAAGCTTTCATGGACATGCGCAAGAGACAGGTGAGGGTGTCACAAGTGACTGGCAAACATATGTAGATGATGATGTAGCACATGGGAGCCGGGTGAAGAGGGGGCATTGTCATTATTAGGAGGCAAGGGTGGCAGCGTGCCTGTGAGACAGCAGGGTTGAAGTGTGCCCTTGAGACAGCAGGGTGGAAGAATGCCTGTGAGACTGCAGGGTGGAAGCATGCCTGTGAGACTGCAGGGTGGAAGCAGTGATAGATATGTACACCGTCTGCTACTCAGGAGACAACCTGTGAGGAACACACTAGCAGTTTACGGGTTTATAAAAGCAGGGGCAGGCAGGCATTATGCAGTGGTGGAGAGAAAATGCCATACTCGACACTGTGGAAATTTTTCAACAAGTCACTGGGGAACGCTAGCGTGGCAGTATGCAGGATGTGTGGTCAGAAGGTGAGGCACAGCCAGAGTGCTAATGTTGGCACCACGGCCCTGCGTTAACACATGGAGTGTCACCATAAAGTGGCGTGGGAAAACCGTGCCACTCATTTAGTGTTACAGACTAATGCAGTAACCGCTGCATCTCCCACTGTCCTGCACTGCCTCTCATGCAGTCAGGTCTTGTCATCATTAGCAGAAGGAAGCTGTTGTTCCTTCCCATTGACTTCAATGTCATCTATTGGTCCTGATGCTGCTCCTCCTCCTACTGCTCGTTACTTGTTTTGACAACATATGATCACCGACGAGATTGCAAAAAGGCAACAGTATGTGTGCACTCATCGAACGGCACAGAGGCTGAATACTACAGTCCCTCCCTTTCCATGTAGTTGACTCTGCATATTCCAGAGAACTTATGGCTTGTGCCCACCCAAGTTGAAGAGTTCCAAGCCGGCATTACTTTTCCCAAAAAGGTATACCAGTCCTGCACATGTATGTTGAGCAGAATGTGAACCAGTCCTTGGGCCACTCAGTGTCTGGTAGAGTTCATGCCAGCGCTGACATATGGATTTGTAACTATGGTCAAGGACAATATATGTCGTTCACAGTCCACTGATTACATGTCGTTCTGGCCCAGGCACGACAGCAACTTGGCCAGGTGATGGCAACACTGCATCCGCATTGTAATCATGAAATGTATGTGCCAATGTCCTCCTCTGTCTCCTCATCCTCCACCTTGTTCTTACGCTCTCACGGTGGAATGACGCTCAATCCTAAATTCAAATATACGCTATTGAAACTGGAATTACTGTGGCTGTTAGCACCAGACTTGCCCTCCAATAGATCTTCGCTAAAGGTTTTAAGGTGTACTAATTCCAAATTAATGACAGGGCCTTGAAGGAGTCCTATATTGTTATTTGTTGTCACTACCTCCCCAAGTCAGCAGTGGGTATTGTAACAATGGCAGTTGGCAGCCGCCAGCGTGCAGCGCTTCCTGCTATGTACCTCAGTCGAACTGCACACAAGGCTCCTCCTCTCCGCTGCAGGCTCCGGACTCGCTTTCCTGCACTGTCGAAGGCGGCAACAGCTTCAGTTGCACCTTGTAGGAGTCGCACGCATCCTGTTTCTTTAAGTGTTCGTGAACGCCCCTGATTCCGCCTTCTCTCCAATCCCGGCCAGGCACCACCTTTATAAGGGTGCTTCCCCCTTTCTGTGATGCCTGAGCAATATTGTAGTTTTCTACAGCGAAGGTTCCAGCTTGTTGTTCCTGTGTTGTTATCATGCTTCCGACCTTAGTCTGTATCCTGACCTCGTCTCTGCCTGATCCTCCTGTATCTCGCTGCTCTAAAGTGTATGATTCTGATTTTCAACCATGCCTCGGTCTGCTGTTCAGCAACCTGCTGCACCTGAGCTATTCAGCACTGCTGTTCTAACAGCTCCAGCTATGCTTAATGACCAACTCAGCCCTGCTTCATCTGACTCTGCTGCTCTGCTTCTTCCATCCAGCGACAGCTCACTCCACCTGCCTGTATCCCAAGTGCTTGCCACTTAGCCGGGAACCATTCTTGCGGGAGGGACCTGGTGTCTCCCCTGCAGTAAGACCAGCTTCCACATCCTGGAGTGGGATAAAGGGTGAAGACCAGGGGAACACTTAGATTCCGCTCCCAAGTTTGGCCCAAAGCCAAACAGGTAAGTGGCACAGCGGGTCCACACCCATTGGAGCATCAAAGGTATTTTGCGCACCTGCTGCCTTTCTTGGATGTGGTAGCTGTTTCTTTGGCTCCTTCTCCGGAATTGAACCTTAATTGGCCATTACCTGTGGTCACCATGGTAGGCGCAGAAAGTACCATTGAAAGTTGATAGGCCAGACATCTGAATCGATCGTCGCCATCATGGGGAATTGCAATCAGTCCGAGGTTATCTAGAGTCACGAAAGTGGCTGGGGAGGTTCACTCCACGCAGAAGCCTAGAGCAGCAGCTGGTGGGAATGGGTCAGGAAAGGGAAGGACTGGCGGAGTCAGGGGTGGATAGACATGGACCCCTATGGGCCAGCCGTCCCTCCCCACCACCTCCACCGCACAACCCCCTTTCCAAAGCACCCTTTGTAGTGTTCGAGCCCCTGCACCTCCAACCAGGAGCTAATGTGCTCCTTATACAACCTGGTGAGCTCAGAGAAAGCCCCGTTAAGCGTAGGGGTGTATTTCTTCTGTACAAAAAGTTGCTCAGAGAAAACCACATTGGCCATTTATCGCAAGCCAACAGCGACCAATTCCACCCTGTCCCCCTTAAGAGGGGGATACCCACTGGTCAATACCTCAGACTAAAACTAACTGTTCAGAAAAGGCTGACTTCAAATGCCAGTACGTACACAGGAACTCACACGTACTGGACTGCTCCATCCTATGACACGCATAGTACAAAAATCACAAGACACTATTCAAGTCATAGGAACATATGATGCGACTATATCTCAAGTTAAAAGAGTCCTAGAACGCCACTGGGATACATTACAGATGGACCCGGATTTGGCGGAGGTCCTCAGTCCCTTTGTTTCAGTGACTCGTACATGGCTGGATATACCATTGACTGGCTGCTACAGATGTGGCCATTGCAGACTACCTTTCACAAGGCAAATATTTTAGAGGTGAACCTAATGACACGGTTTATCATATACGAGAATTTATTAATTGCTGTACAACTGGCATAATTTATTTACTCACATGTGTTTGCAGTCTGCGTTATGTTGGCAAGACTTTTTGGTTAATTGCACAAGCATATGTGCGAACATATCAGTGACATTAGGGACACTCCTATAGCGCGACATGTACAGACTTTTCACAACAGCCGTATTTCATCAGTCAGCTTCATGGCCATTGAACATATCAGAAAGCCACAACGAGGTGGAGATTGGGACAAGCACATTCTCCAAAAAGAATGTTGGTGGACTTTCACACTAAATACCACTACCCCTTATGGCCTTAATGAGCAATTCAACTTTGGCATTTTTTTATGATTGCCCCCATATGGCTTGTTAAATGCGATTATACACCTTGGCCACATCCCGATTTTCCGGGTACTTCTGTTCATCCCTTGGTCTTTTATCCTGTCAATGAATACCTCTTTTTTATGGTCTGCTTGGAGGGGCAGTATATATACTGGAGTTGGGGGGGCTGGAACTGAAGTCTGTCTCTTAAGTTCATTTGAGGCACTCCTTCTCCCCCCTTCTATTGTTAATACAGGGTTTATGTCCTTCTTCTGGTCACATATATCATTGGTGACCATTAGAGGGCGCCCTTCGTACTGTGCCACATTGTATATATTGTGATCTGTTTTAACAATGGCACATACAGTTGCAAGAAAAAGTATGTGAACCCTTTGGAATGATATGGATTTCTGCACAAATTGGTCATAAAATGTGATCTGATCTTCATCTAAGTCACAACAATAGACAATCACAGTCTTCTTAAACTAATAACACACAAATAATTAAATGTTACTATGTTTTTATTGAACACACCATGTAAACATTCACAGTGCATCATAGGAAAAAATGCGTATAGCAGCACAACGAAAAATTAAAGTCTTATCTTGTGGTGGTGCCAGCCGTGTTGGGAGCCAGTCAGAAGTTCCCCCTTGGATGCGTCAAATAGAAGAAACCACAGCACTCTCCTGTCTTCAATTCAGTGGAATTTATTTCACCAGCAAAAAAAATGCTACGTTTCGACCGTAAAGGTCTTTCTCAAGCATTGAGAAAGACCTTTACGGTCGAAACGTCGCATTTTTTTTGCTGGTGAAATAAATTCCACTGAATTGAAGACAGGAGAGTGCTGCGGTTTCTTCTATATGAAAAATTCACAGTGCAGGTATAAAAAGTATGTGAACCCTTAGATTTAATAAGTGGTTGAACCTCCTTTGGCAACCAAACGTTTCCTGTAGTTGCAATTCAGACGTGCACAACGGTAAGGAGTAATTCTTGACCATTCCTCTTTATAGAACTGTTTCAGTTCAGCAATATTCTTGTTATGTCTGGTGTGAATCGCTTTCTTGAGGTCATGCCACAGCATCTCAATCTGTTTAAGCCATTCTGTTGTTGATTTTCTTCTATGCTTTGGGTCGTTGTCCTGTTGCAACACTCATCTTCTGTTGAGCTTCAGTTGGTGGATAGATGGCCTTAGGTTCTCCTGCAAAATGTCTTGATAAACTTGGGAAATCATTTTTCCTTCGATGATAGCAATCCGTCCAGGCCCTGATGCAGCAAAGCAGCCCCAAACTATGATACCCCACCACCATACTTCACAGTTGGGATGAGGTTTTGATGTTGGTGTGCTTTACCTCTTTTTCTCCACACATAGTGTTGTGTGTTTCTTCCAAATAACTCAACTTTGGTTTCATCTATCCACAGAATATTTTGCCAGTACTGCTGTGGAACATCCAGGTGCTCTTGTGCAAACTGTAAACATGCAGCAATGTTTTTTTTGGACAGCAGTGGCTTCCTCTGTGGTATCCTTCCATGAAATCCATTCTTGCTTAGTATTTTAGTATTGTAGTTTCGCTAACAGGGATGTTAGCATATGCCAGAGACTTTTGTAAGTCTTTAGCTGACACTCTAGGATTCTTCTTCACCTCATTGAGCATTCAACAGAACAACAGAAGAAAATATGCCTTCTGGAGTGGTCCAGTCAGAGTCCTGACCTCAACCCGATTGAGATGCTGTGGCATGACCTCAAGAAAGCGATTCACACCAGACATCCCAAGAATATTACTGAACTGAAACAGTTCTGTAAACAGGAATGGTCAAGAATTTCTCCTGACCGTTGTGCACGTCTGATTTGCAACTACAGGAAACGTTTGGTTGAAGTTATTGCTGCCAAAGGAGGTTCAACCAGTTATTAAATCCAAGGGTTCACATACTTTCTCCACCTGCACTGTGAATGTTTACATGGTGTGTTCAATAAAAACATGGTAACATTTAATTCTTTGTGTGTTATTAATTTAAGCAGACTGTGATGGTCTATTGTTGTGACTTAGAAGAAGATCAGATCACATTTTATGACCAATTTGTGCAGAAATCCATATCATTCAGAAGGGTTCACATACTTTTTCTTGCAACTGTACATGAATCCATTCCAAGTGCAAAATCAAAAACTATAAAAAATATACTATGAACCGACTTTCAAAATGTATTAGGGTTAAAACCAGGTGGGCCGAACATGATGGATGGATCAAACATGGCTGCTGGATTATTACCATAAGGGACAGGAGCCTGAAAGCTGCCATATATGTTAGCCAAACAGGTGCTGTTGGTTTGGCAGGTTAGTTGCGTCGCACAAAATACTAATTATTGCTGTTGTGGCCTAAAATCTCCTGAAAATGTTTTCATTAGAATGTTTTCATTAATCAATAGTTGGAGGTTTGAAGATGATGACATACAGTCGTAGTTCCGACCATAAACGATGCCGAACGGCAATTCGTTGGCAGTATTCCCATGATCTGCTGAGCAGTCTTTGGATTCCGGGGGGGGGGGAGTATGGTTGCAAAGCTAAAACTTAAAAAGATTGACAGAAGGGCACCACCAGGAGTGGAGCCTGTGGCTTAATTTGAATCAACATGGGAAACCTCACCAGGCCCGGACACGGAAAGGATTGACAGATTGATAGCTCTATCTTGATTCTGTGGGTGTTGGTTTATGGCCGTTACTAATTTGTCTGGTTAATTCCGATAACTAACAAGACTCCACCATGCTAACTAGTCACGTGACCCCTGGCAGTCCAACATCTTAGAGGGAAAAGTGGCGTTTAGACATGGGAGATTGTGCAATAACAGGGCTGTGATGTCCTTAGATGTCCGGGGCTGCACACGCACTACACTGAATGAATCAGCATGTGTCTACCCTTCGCTGACAGGTGCTGTTACCCTGCTCAACCCTGTTCATGATATGGATTTGGGATTTCAATAATTTCCTGCGGAAGGATCATTAATGTTTTTTTTTTCTTGTGGACACCCCCAAGAGATGCTCTCTCTGAATGCAGTGGGGACCCCTATCCCAATGGGAGGAACAGGGTACACATGAAAAAAACATGAAATGCCGATGGGCATAGTGCCTCGAGGCCTCCGCATTACTCTTACTCCAGATCACCGGATAAGTGATCCTGATCTTCTTAAAAAATGGTAAAAAGAGGCAACATCAAGTTCACTGAAGTTTATGCAGTTACTCTTAGATAAAAAAAGGGTGGTTCTGGAGCAGGTGGAACAGAGCCTAGCGGAACAAATTGAGAGAACTCAGAACCTGAATTTCCCAATAAAGAGAAGCAACTACAGAATACTAATATATAAATAAAATACTGGGCACTCTCCAAATATATGTACCTCACAGTTTATTAAATAGCATAGGCTAACAATTCATAAAACACACATATTCTTTAAAATATTAATAAAAATAAAATCTGGGTAGGTTAGGAAATATAATATATATGTCAAGAGCTTTGAATAATGATAGCCTCCAAATATTAGGAGTGAAAATGCTTGATGTAAATGTCCGTTCAACCTTAGTTGGAATATAGTCTATATTGTTTTTCCACGATAATTGTCTCCTCCAAGCAGAGAAACAAAAGTGCAGCTGGTGAATTACAGTGATTGAATCATGCGGCGTCCCGCTATTACTCACTGTTAGGTTGCAATACAAGGCTCTGCTGCTATGCCAATGCCTTTAGGAATTGTGATTCAGATCGGTATTCAATTCGACCCTTTCCCCTCACTATCTCTCAAGCACCGCTCTATAGATGTGAGCTCCGGCGCTTATTGTATTTGCCGGTTCCCTTTTCAGCGCTGGATTTTCAGTTCAGATGAGCGTCATGCACCCCTCTAGTGGTTCTGTGTCAAAGCGCCTCGGGTCTCCGGTTAGACGGGGTTAACTTGGGGTATATATGATCGTTTGGCTGGCGAAATCAATGTCCATAGGGGGATTCTTTGCACCAAACGCGTTTCGGGGTCCTTTGTCACCCCTTCCTCAGTGGTAGTGAGGCCCCCTTCTGACTTCCTTTTTATAGTTGTTGGTAATTGGATTACTGACGTCTGCTGTGTGATTTGGGCTTGCTTTACAAAACCTGGTGTGGACTTCAAACTGTTTGCTGCAGAGTTATAGTATTCAATAACAGTTATAATATAACTATATTCCGTTTCATTGCATTTACTTTGTAACAATTCATTTTAATACATGTAATTGCAGATGTGTCCTTTTTATAGTGTTGCATCTGAACTCCAATACAAACCGCATATCTTTCCTGCGACATTCATGCGGTTTTGTTCAGGTTCACTACTAATGCAAGGACTATATCTCCCCATATATATTCTCCCACCCCAAATTTCTTTTTTTCTTTCTTTTATTAAATTACATACATATACAATGAATAAATACAAAAAAAAATATATAATATAAAAGAGATGTATATAATATGGAATAAAAATATATATATATCAAAACCATTCAATAAAATTATTACCATTCCATTGTAAGAAAACATAAAAAACTTAAGGTATTTGTTTAAAATAAAAATATTTTCTGTAAAAAATATAATATTTTCAAAAAGTAATGGAGAAGGTGTGGGTCTGTAGATCATATACGAAATTTGACGGGTATGTGACTGATGGACCGATACCACTCTGTTACAGGGCTACCAATGTCCCTGTTTGGCTGCGTTGGAATCACACTTTATTTTTCCGTTCTTGTGATCCATTAGAAGAACAGAAAAATAACAAAAAAATAGGTCCTGTTATTTGAGCAAACCTGATCATGATTTGATAGCCAAAAGCAAACCTGGGTACAAAATGTAGAATGTATGCAAATATTTCTATCACAAGTTATCTCTGTTTTGGAACCACTCCTTTTTTTGCTTTACCAATATTGATCAAATACTGATAAAAAAACACTTTCCAAATATTGACCGTGTAATAGAGGCCATAAAATCCTGAATGCTGGACTTCTTTCCCATTTGAATACAAATTATTTCAGATGCAAATGAACAAAACCTATGCAAATTGAGTATGAGGCCTCTCTCACATGGCCAGAATTTTGCATCAGGATTTGATCATGATTTGGAAGCCAAAAGCGGGAGTGGGTCCAAAACATAGAAGATATACAAATATTGTCATCTGTTTTTGCCTTACCAATACTGATTAAATACTCTTGCAAAAAACGGACCAAATAAGGTGAGGCTGTAAGGCTGAGCTCACACTTTTGTTATTTGCTCAGTTATTTCCATCACTTATTTTGAACCAAATTTAGCAGCCTTTTCTTGGATTAGGCATCATGAATAGACCTGTACTTGTTCTGTGGTTTTGACTGCTTTGGGCTGACAATGAGAATAACTAACCAAATAAGTGAAGTGTGAACTAAGCCTAATAATGACACACAGTCATTCTACATCTAACAGAAGGGATTAAAAAGCATGTGTTTGCACTGCCACAACATGCATTAAAAGATCATTTTTTTCCCTAAAGAGTCATTGGGACACCTGGAGAGGCATGCATCGTTTTTCTTTTTTTTTTGCCTTACGGAAGGCTGTTGTTTGTAGATTCCACAGCCAGGGAGTTTATTTGGGGAGAAGGAACACCCAGGGTGAAACAGGGCAGACTCCACCTACTAGAACAAATTCAGTGAAGATACTGGAGGGCACAGTGGGTGAACGGAGCGGCGCCCAGGGATAAAAGTAAGTGCAGTGAGATCCCTGGGCGCTGCTCTATGTAGCCTGATAATTAACTTGCAATGTTGGGACTGATGAAAGGTCCTATTTAACTGCAGGCTGGGATAGACCTGATTTAACACACTTTGTGACAAATTAATTCATGACAAAGCAAATTTTTTTATGAATTTGGCGAATTGAACAAATACATTTTTTTTAAACTTCTCTCGTCTCTAGTAATGATTATTAAAATCAACGATCATTACCAATCAAGTATTTGTTATTTTCTTTTAACGTTCTAATCAAGTGTGAATCTAATACATGAAGGTAGAATGTCAATTTGGCTAACCAGTTCATAGTTCAGTGCAATTACGAAAGGGAATGACAGATTTTTTGTTTGGGGACAATAGTGTGAACAAATGGTTGGGGGATCCATCAGAGGTATTTACTGAAAAAGAATTACCACCACAATCATTCAATATCAGTATCACAACCTCTTTTAGAAATCTTGCAAAAATATATCAGAATCACATCCCTGTGTGGTGGGAGGTAGAGACATTGGAAACATATCAAAAATAAAATTGTTCCGATGGGTCTTAGGAATCCTATTCTTCCAACCACCTGCTTCTGTTCTAGTGAGTTCATTAAGGAATGGGAAAAGGAATCCACTGAATCTTCATTGCGACTTATGAAACTACTACTAGAGGAAGAAAGTCTACTGCATGAAGTGAGATAGAACTGAGAGACAATATTGTGCAAACTAGAAATTCGGAGTGAATCCTGAATTTGAAAGGAAAAAAATAACTAGGCTGTTAACGGCTCATTTAAAAGAAAGAAAGCATTTCCAGTTTAACAGGAACATCAGGGACTTTAGGGAAGGAAGGAATTCAAATAGCAGCATTAGAGATAGATACAGATACAGATCTGCCTTCTTCTGAATACAACACAGAACCTGAGCAGAGCACAGGTGTTACATCTAGAAGCAGGGATTCTAATTCAACAGGGCAACATAGGCCACATAGAGGGGGTGCATGTGGCAAGAAGTTTTTTAGGGGGCACTTCCCCAATCTATCTATCTACTCAGAAACCATATACAAATATTGAACTGATGGTCCTAAAGAAACGTCTGAAATTTGTACCTTTGCAGAAAATGAATTTATTCAACTGGTTAAAAGACTTACACTTATTGCTAACAAGTTAAAATGGAAAAAATTCTTTATGAAGTACAATAAACATACCTGTCAGGAGTTATGCATTGAGAAACAAGATCTCCCAGATGTTCAGCTTTTAGCTGAAATATTTTCAAGGAGAGGGAAAAGAGACATTGGTAAGGGCCCTTTCACCAACTTGAGATTATCCTAAAAAAAAAATAACCTTCTATAAACAATGACAACCCAATTGACACATTTGTATCAGTGGTAACTGAAAATCTACAGTCCTTAGAATATAGGAGATTTGGTGTTTATCCAGTGTTATTACAATCAGTTCTTTTATTTTCTGTCAGTTCTGAATTAGAATCAAATTGGTCTGTTTCTGACTTCAAAAATCGGTTATCGGGGGAGGAGCCTGGCCGTTGGCGTGGATGGCTGTGTAAAAGACCTGCTCCTCCACGTCCTAGCATCTACAGCCCTGTTAACAGCGGTGACCAGACCAGAAATGGTCAAATATGGCAGAGATAGGGGACTAGACCCCCCAGATACCCCTCGATCCCACAAAGGCCAGCAAGACATGCAGAAATTCTTGAAAAAGAGAAGCTCTCACTTGCCGGGAGCTCACACCAAAATGGCGGCGGTGCGCATAAAGGAGACTGAAGCCGAGGACTCAGGGGAAGACAGCGAACATGGTGGCATGACTGAAGAGCAGGACCCGGTGCCGGTGTCTAAATCCTTCCTCACTAAAGTGCTTAGCCAAGCCCTAGACAAAACACTCAGAACAGACCTGACCGAACTAGCGGACATTAAAACTGAGATATCCCAAGTGGGACACAGAGTAGAGGCCCTGGAGCAAGCGACATAAGATTTGAGATCGCATGCCAATGGAGTAGCTGAGTGCCTTACCGGCCAAGCCGAGGAACTTAATAGAGCCTTCTAGTTGCTAGAAGACCAGGAAAATCGTAGCAGATGGCGCAACATACGCATAAAAGGCCTTCCGGAGACCTGGGCAGCTGAATCGCTACGTAAAGTACCTATGGAGATATTTGCGGACATCTTAGAACCTGACTCGGCTCCATCAATTGTCATTGAGCGCATACATAGAGCGCTAAGACCCCAGCCGAAACCGAATGAGAGACCAAGGGATGTAGTCTGCGGCCTACTGTCCTTTGTGGACACAGCGCGGATCATGGAGGCGGCTTGTACTAAGAGTCGGATCACGTATGGAGATGCGGAAATTGCCCTATATCAGGACATTGCTCCATCGACACTAGCAAAAAGGCGCATATTGAAGCCCCTGCTAGATTCACTACATGGCAAGAAAATCCCATACCTGGATGTATCTGTTCGGACTCTCTATAAACAAGAATGGGAAACGTATCATCATCCATACTCCAGACGATTTGGATAAAGCAAGGGAGCACATCGGCATTCAGCCCATCGACATTCCCACCTGGCTACCGGTGAACTACCCGACGGCGCTCCCGAACCTACCGCACTTGGAGTCCTGGAAAAGAGTTCATCACATCAAGTCCGGGAAATCGTCCAAACATCTGACGGGGTCCATAGATCTCCCACCCTGAGACTCACTTGTCAACTTTGGGTCTAGTATTAATGTTGTTAATTTTCACACTTTGATGTACTTATTGCACACTCGGTTGCGTTTATTGCACAAAAGGGAATATTATGTCCCTTAATCGCAAAGAATAAGCCATGCGACTTATCTGTGGTCTACATCTTGAGACCTTAGATAGCTATTGTCTCGGTTGAATGTTCTGGTACACTGTGCCCTGTTTTAGCTATAGTTCTAAGTTACTTGGCGAATGTTTATTTTTACCTGTTAACATGCAATTCCTCGCACATGAAGTTAGGAGAAGAATGTATTCCTGCCAAAACTTAGCATGCGATTATCGTAAGATCGTGAAAAGGGAGCTGAACAAGCTCTACATTCTATCCGAGCCCCATGTTCCCGATTCACCTAAAAAGTCTAGGGGTCTTATCACACTCAGTCCACTGATCGTACTCAGTATAATAAGTGACACCAACACAGGCTGACTAGCTGTTCGCATGATTGAAGATAGAATAGGAAAGTACTTATTGTTGATGCTATTGTATTTACCCTGCGTAAGAAGCGGAATTGATAAAGATCACTAGTGGTCAGTCCCTATTTAAGTGTACCTTGAGCACCGGCCCTTAGGAATCATAAGCTGATGCTTACCCCCCCCCTTTTATTTTCCCTTTTTCCCCCCCCCCCTTTTATTTTCCCTTTCCCTTCCCTCTCCCCCCTCTCTCCCCTGCTTCCATTATGTCATCCCAATATGCAAAATGCATTTATGTAGCTCTAGAATCGAGATACTCCCTTTAATTATACTAAACTTTCTCTGAAGGAGTATTTCTTAGGGGGATTGAAGACAAAGCATTAACCAAGCAATAGGTTATCCTGAAATCTATCTACCCCTGTGTAACATACCCAGCATACTTAGTCTTAAGGAAAATGTTTTTTTCTTAAACCCCCCCCCCCCCTCTATTCAAGTGCAGGTCCTTGACCCTCATTTCCATTCACCTACAAAATACATTGGGGGTCTGTCTACTGTCAAATACCTGGAATGCATATTAAGTATAGCAAACCCAATATACTCAATTACCCCCAGGCGTAAAATACGCTCTGATAGGGAGACTTGATATATATACACATGGAAATCAGGTACATGACCACCTGGATCATGGCCCTTACTCAGTGTAATCAGTGTATCTCTCCTAACAAACATAAGCTGTGGCAATACCCCCCCCCCTTCCCTCTTTCCCTTCACCATCTTCGTTCATAAGGTCTAGATGCTAAGTAAAAGATTAAAGGGAACCTGTCACCTCTACTATGCTACCCTCACTGAGCGTTTCTAAATCTTCATTGTGTTACCCTAAACATATAAATTACACTTATCATTTCATTTGCAGGCAAATTCAATAAGTATTATGCATTTTTGTATGTCCCGCCTTTTATGCAAATGAACATAAAAGAGTAATATCTTACTTGTGTGACCAGAGAAGAGTCATATTTTCAAGCTATGCCTCGTCTCAGGTTAATTTGCATATGTATCTAATAGTTTTTTTTACACAATAAAAGCACACAGAGCTATGGGAACTGGGTATAGCGGATGTGCTAGCGTCCATCTAACAACCCATGTCCTCAGCTCTATACACTAAAATCCAAGTGACAGGTTCCCTTTAAGGTCACCAGA
This sequence comes from Bufo gargarizans, assembly GCF_014858855.1. Lineage (NCBI taxonomy): Eukaryota > Metazoa > Chordata > Amphibia > Anura > Bufonidae > Bufo > Bufo gargarizans. The sequence goes on from NC_058080.1 coordinate 163,218,029, forward strand.
TATAGTACTATGCCCTGTGGCTGTGATGTCTAGGTAACGTGTACAGGCTAGGTATATATTTGTGTTCTCCCCCCATGCTATCTACACACATAACTGTTTGCTCCTGTTGTGATAGCCCACTCACCGGTCATAATTCCGGTATCTGTTAGAATTACTGATTGTTGTTTCTTCTTCTTTCCTTCCTTCTAGCTTTTTCTTTCTTTCATCTTCCTTCCCCTTACCCTCTCTTTCATAACTCTTCCCCTCCCTCTCCCTTCTCGTTGATATCTCTCTCAGACCCACAAGAGTCTCATATGAGGATCCCGCAGACTGCAACCCTACTTCATAAGCAAATATCTTGTACACTAAGATGACTGATATAAAGGTCACGACATTCAATGTTAAAAGTCTAAACTCCACAGAAGCGAGGTCAAGTCATGTTAGCTCTCAGGAAAATGGGTTCACAGATAGTGTTTCTGCAGGAAACTCACCTATGCCAGAAGAAAATGCCAAAGATGCCAAAGCGTCCGTTTGCCCACTGGTTTCATAGTGTTCAACCAGTTTCAGCCTCAAAAGGGGTAGCTATAGCAGTCCACCAATCCATCCCGTTTACTGTATTGCAGCAACACACAGATGCAGAGGGACGCCTTCTCCTAGTCAAAGGCTTAATAGCAGACCGTAAATTTACTTTAGCTAATCTTTATGTCCCAAATAAGTCTCCCCTACACTGGCTTTTACAAGCCTTAGACACGCGTAAAATCTTCGCTGAAGGGCAGATAATTTTAGGAGCTGACTTAAACCTAGTATTAAATCCCGCCATTGACTCATCCTCAGCTAAATCCCGAGTGACGCAAAGGCTCCTTAGTAAACTCCATAAGAAACTTCATGACCTACGTTTGATAGACGTGTGGAGAAGCCTTAAATTCTGCATCTTTACTTCCCTTTTTCAGGAAAGCAGACATGGGTAATATCACCTTATCTGACCACGCTCCATGCTGTGTGACCTTCACCCTGGGCTCTCTACCAAAAAGGGACTGGAGCTGGAAGCTAAATGAATCTCTGCAACTCCACACGGACCAGGTCAGTACTCAACTGATAGAGTACTTTGCACTTAACTCCTCCACACACAGCTCACAACCTATTGTATGGGAGGCCCATAAGGCTTTTATCAGAGAATGCTTTATTTCCTTAGGCGCTAGAGTAAAAAAGGAACAGCAAAATGGTGTTGACACACTCTTAGCAGAAATAGCGACAATTGAAAAGAAGCACAAAGCTTCATTGTGTAACGAGCACCAAAAAACACTGACAGAACTCAGGCTTAAACTACGAGACCTTCTCGGACATAGAGTAGCAAAACAAATGATGAACTTTCAGCACAAGGTCTACGCTCATGGAGAGAAAAGAGGAAAACTAATGTCATCCTTGCTTAAGAAAGCCAGGAATGTCACTCACATCTCCTCAATCAAACAGCCAAACGGTAATCTGACTAATGACACCCCAGAAATAGCCAGTGCCTTTAAATAGTTCTATTCAAAACTATACAACTTACACCAGGCAGGTGCCCCCGAGGAGGAACTTCAAAAAGAGAGACGCATAAAAAATTTGGGGAATCCCTCCATCTCCCGACTATAACGCCAGAAGACTCAAATTACCTAGTTAGCCCAATATCGGCTGAGGAAATAAGTAGTACTCTTAAAACTTTTCCCCCGGGGAAAAGCCCGGGACCTGACGACTTACCCCTACTATATTATAAAAAGTTTCAAGATATCCTCATTCCTAGGTTCAGAGATGTATGTAATGCACTCATGCAGGGGTACTCCCTGCCTAAGTAGACGCTCGAATCCTACGTCACCCTGATACCTAAAGAGGGTAAGGACCCCTTGAATTGCGGCAGCTACCGCCTGATTTCCTTCTTGAACCTGGATTTAAAATTATGGGCCAAGATTTTGGCTTGCAGGCTAGGCAAGCTTCTGTCAGGTTTGATAGGACACAAACAGTCTGTTTTTTTCCAGGGCCGAGAAGGGAAAGACAATTTCCACAGGATATTCCACGCTATACACATGGCACATAAAAAGAAGCTACCTCTAGCTCTATTAAGTATAGACGCTGAAAAAGCATTTGACAGAGTTAACTGGCTATATATGAAACTGACTCTGCAGCGCTTCGCCTTCCCAGAAGTTTTCACAAGAGCGATATTCACACTATACCAAAACCCATACGCAAGGCTGAAGGTAAATGGCACGCTTTCACCATCCTTTGACATAACCAACGGAACTAGGCAGGGATGTCCTCTGTCCCCCTCACTGTTTATCTTAGTAGCAGAGTCGCTCTTACAACTGGTTAGGCAGTCCCCAGAAATTTCAGAAGTTAAGTATGGCGGAAGGGAACTAAAATGTACTGCATTCGCAGATGACTTATTGTTCCTGATAAGGGATCCGGAGAAGGGGTTAGCTCCGCTAGTAAAAAGAATAGATGAATACAGTTCTTTATCAGACTTCAAAGTTAACCACTCCAAATCAGAGATAATGAACATTTCTCTACCCAATTCCAAAATTGCCCCCTTGCGGGCCCGACTTCCATTTCAATGGACTAAAGGGCCAATTAAATACTTAGGGATCTCAAACCCCAGTAATACCAATGATCTATACCAGTGAAGTACGCTCTCCAAAGGTCCTTGACTGAGTTTGAGAAACTAATATTGTCACCACTTTCTGCTGCAAAGAAGGTGTCGAATCTTTACCCGGTGGTGGGAGGCGGGGGTGAACCAGTGAGGCCTCAATACATCAAAGAATGGGAAAAAGAGCTGGATAAGGTGCTAACCGATGCTGAGGTAAAACAAATATTAAGAAGCTCTCATGGTTTCTCCCACTGCTCCCGACTACAGGAGAACCATTTCAAACTTCTATCAAGGTGGTATAAAACACCTGACTTTCTATACAAAAGGGGCCTGGCGTCTACCAGAGAATGTTGGAGATGTGTAGACGGAGTAGGCTCCCTTTTGCACATCTGGTGGAACTGCCCGAAAATCAAAACTTATTGGAGAGAAACAGAAACACTGATTAGGAAACTTACATCCCCTAGTTTTAATCTCACCCTGGAAATAGTAACACTCGCGCTTCCAACACCTCAATACTCCCCTTCCAAAAAGAATCTGGCCTCACATATTATAGCGGCAGCAAAAGCATTGATCCCCCTACATTGGCTTGATGTTAACCCCCCTCCACTCAAGAAATGATAGCCAAGGTAACTCAAATCTGTAGATTTGAAGAAATGTCTAGCTGGATTGATAGAACACACAATAAATTTGCAAAGTTATGGAATCCCTGGAGATCTTTGGCAAAGGTGAGCCCTGACTGAACGACTAGGGAGGGGGGGCTTATAGTCGCGATATCTATAAGCCCCCCCCACACACCTTTTTCCCCATCTTCTTACTCTTATCTCTAACTCTTACTTTTCTCTTTTTTATCTTTCCTAATTATCTTTATTTATTACTTTATTCCTCATACATAGTTTCAATGGAGAGCACTCTAGATACTCTGAAGAGAAGAGTATTCATGCTTTTATCCATCTACTTGAGTATTGAAAATGGCCAATTTATTTGGCAATTAATCAGACCCATGTATGTACTTGAACAACTTGTATTGTTTGCTAATGTATGACTGTGAATCTTATATCATAATTGCAATAATAATATGTCATACCAATGCATACAGTGGGATGCGAAAGTTTGGGCAACCTTGTTAATCGTCATGATTTTCCTGTATAAATCGTTGGTTGTTACGATAAAAAATGTCAGTTAAATATATCATTTAGGAGACACACATAGTGATATTTGAGAAGTGAAATGAAGTTTATTGGATTTATAGAAAGTGTGCTATAATTGTTTAAACAAAATTAGTCAGGTGCATAAATTTGGGCACTGTTGCCATTTTATTGATTCCAAAACCTTTAGAACTAATTATTGGAACTCAAATTGTCTTGGTAAGCTCAGTGACCCCTGACCTACATACACAGGTGAATCCAATTGTCAGAAAGAGTATTTAAGGGGGTCAATTGTAAGTTTCCCTCCTCTTTTAATTTTCTCTGAGGAGTAGCAACATGGGGGTCTCAAAACAACTCTCAAATGACCTGAAGACAAAGATTGTTCATCATCATGGTTTAGGGGAAGGATACAGAAAGCTGTCTCAGAGATTTCAGCCGTCTGTTTCCACAGTTAGGAACATATTGAGGAAATGGAAGACCACAGGCTCAGTTCAAGTTAAGGCTCGAAGTGGCAGACCAAGAAAAATCTTGGATAGACAGAAGCGAAGAATGGTGAGAACAGTCAGAGTGAACCCACAGACCAGCACCAAAGACCTACAACATCATCTTGCTGCAGATGGAGTCACTGTGCATCGTTCAACCATTTGGCACACTTTACACAAGGAGATGCTGTATGCGAGAGTGATGCAGAGGAAGCCTTTTAGCCGCCCACAGCACAAAAAGTGCCGCTTGAGGTGGGCTAAAGCACATTTGGACAAGCCAGCTTCATTTTGGAATAAGGTGCTGTGGACTGATGAAACTAAAATTGAGTAATTTGGCCATAACAAGGGGCATTATGCATGGAGGAAAAAGAACACAGCATTCCAAGAAAAACACCTGCTACCTACAGTAAAATATGGTGGTGGTTCCATCATGCTGTGGGGCTGTGTGGCCAGTGCAGGGACTGGGAATCTTGTCAAAGTTGAGGGACGCATGGATTCCACTCAGTATCAGCAGATTCTGGAGACCAATGTCCAGGAATCAGTGACAAATCTGAAGCTGCGCCGGGGCTGGATCTTTCAACAAGACAACGACCCTAAACACTGCTCAAAATCCACTAAGGCATTTATGCAGAGGAACAAGTACAACGTTCTGGAATGGCCATCTCAGTCCCCAGACCTGAATATAATTGAAAATCTGTGGTGTGACTTAAAGAGAGCTGTCCATGCTCGGAAGCTATCAAACCTGAATGAACTAAAGATGTTTTGTAAAGAGGAATGGTCCAAAATACCTTCAACCAGAATCCAGACTCTCATTGGAACCTACAGGAAGCGTTTAGAAGCTGTAATTTCTGCAAAAGGAGGATCTACTAAATATTGATTTCATTTCTTTTTTGTGGTGCCCAAATTTATGCACCTGACTAATTTTGTTTAAACAATTATAGCACACTTTCTGTAAATCCAATAAACTTCATTTCACTTCTCAAATATCACTGTGTGTGTCTCCTATATGATATATTTAACTGACATTTTTTATCGCAACAACCAACAATTTATACAGGAAAATCATGACGATTAACAAGGTTGCCCAAACGTTCGCATCCCACTGTATTTTTTGCTTGATTCTATAAAAATGAAAAATAAAGAATTTATCCCAAAAAATCGGTTATCATTTTTTGATCTGGCAATTACCATAGATATCTCCGGCAACACTACCACCAACATGTACAGGAAAAGTACAGCCACAAATAATCTGCTACCATGGCAGAGTGGACACCCTATGATCCTTTAGGGTCAGTACTTAACCTGTTGGGGACACATGAAGTACCGATACATCATGATGTCCTGCTACTTAAGGACACATGACGTACCGGTACGTCATGTGTATTTCCGATCACCGCCTGGACAATGCGCGGGGGGGACGGGGGGGCCTGTGACCCCCCCTGTATTGGTGATTGCGGCAAACTGCAGGTCAATTCAGACCTGCGGTTTGCTGCGTTTCCGGGTTATTCAGGTCTCTGGTGACCCAATAACCCGGAACAGGATGGTGATAATACACCACCAATCACCATTCTGCGATCCTGAGAGGTGATGGTAACATCACCTCTCAGGATCGCTTCTGATTGGCTGCAGAGTGGGCGGGAGGTTTAACTTGCTGCAGCTCTCCTCTCCTCCTCCTTTCTGTGTCTGGGAGTGAGGAGAGAGGAGCCTGCATCGGATCTTTGCTCAGCAACCCCCAATTTGTGCCCAGCACCCCCTTCTGACCCTCTGGCACTAAAAAGTTACTTAGGGAAAGGTTAGGGATAGGTTAGGTTAGGCAGGGATATTAAGGGAAAGTTTAGGGGGAAAAAAGTTTGATTGTTGCATCACCCTGATCGGGTGTCTGGGGTCCACAGCACAGCTGTGTGACCCTAGACCCCCCAGGGGTGCTGTAGCTTGCAAAAAGTTGTGGTCTACTTGGTAAAGGTTGCCTTGTACAACTCTTTTGTGCTGTCCCAGAGTGCTGGCCACACAGGGAAATTCCTCCAGTTCTATGAGGCAGTCCTCAAGGCCCTGATCTTTTCTGACCGGGAAAGAGCAGGCATGAGTACCTCGGGAACTGAAGGTGCCCGGATCGTCCCTGGCCAACATTTTCCAGGTGTGGTACCCCATACTGGAAAGAATGGAAGGACCCAAAAAAAATTGATGCAGAGTGTGTCACAGGAGGGGAATACGAATGGACATCACTTTTATGGAGTTTCTACTCTAGGGGTGCATCAGGGGGGCTTCAAATGGGACATGGTGTAAATAAACCAGTCCAGCAAAATCTGCCTTCCAAAAACCACACAGCGCACCTTTCCCTCTACGCCCTACCATGTGCCTGTACAGTAGTTTACATCCTCATATGGAGTGTTTCTGCAAACTACAGAATCAGGGCAATAAATATTAAGTTTTGTTTGGCTGTTAAACCTTGCTTTGTTACTGGAAAAAATGGATTACAATGGAAAATTTGCCAAAAAATCTAAATTCTGAAATTTAATCTCCATTTGCCATTAACTCTTGTGGAACACCTAAAGGTTTAACAATGTTTGTAAAATCAGTATTTAATACCTTGAGGGGTGTAGTTTCTAGAATGGGGTCATTTTTGGGTGGTTTCTATTATGTAAGCCTCACAAAGTGACTTCAGACCTGAAATGGTCCTTAAAAAGTGGGTTTTAGAAAATTTCTGAAAAACTTCAAGATTTGCTTATAAACTTCTAAGCCTTGTAACATCCCCGAAAAATTAAACATGAAGTAGACATGTGGGGAATGTAAAGTAATACTAATTTTTGGAGGTATTACTATGTATTATAGAAGTAGAAAAATTTAAACTTGGAAATTTGCGAATTTTTTAAAATGTTTGGCAAATTTGGTATTTTTTTATAAATAAAAATGATTTTTTTTAACTTCATTTTACCAGTGTCATGAAGTACAACATATGATGAAAAAAACTATCACAAAAGGCGTTTTAAAGTTATTCACACATAAAGGGACACTAGTCAGATTTGCAAAAAATGGCCAGGTCCTTAAGGTGAAATATGGCCGTGTCATTAAAGAGTGAAGGGCCCACAGAAATTGCTCTGAGATGATGGACTTCAGGCTAGCAGCCAAGGATCTACAAATGTAGTTCAGGAAGTGGGGCTATCCACAGGAGGGCCTTAAAATAGCCTACCATTATTCATTGAACTGAAATCGTAACCAGTTGCTAAGTCACAAACCCTCCAAATCCATGGAGAATATGAATTAAAAGATCTGGATAATCTACACTTTTGACAAGGCCAAATACTTCCAGTTCTGAAGACTCCAGCCCCTCAGGATCAGTGCTCTGGGCAGCTGGGCTCAGGCACCGCTTTGCAGGAAGGAGACCAGGGCTCAGCTCACCCGAGCGTTACAGTGCACACCAGCACCCCACAGTATGCAGTATAGCACCCTTTAATACACAGCACCCCACAGTATGCAGTATAGCACCCTATAGTGTACAGCACCCCACAGTATGCAGTATAGCACCCTATAGTATACAGCACCCCACAGTATGCAGTATAGCACCCCTCACTATACAGTATACCACACCCCCAGTATATAGTAGAGCAGTATAGTACCCCACAGTATACAGCACCCCACAGTATACAGCACCTCACAGTATACAGTAGAGCAGTATAGCACCCCACAATATACAGCACCTCACAGTATACAGCACCCCAAACTATACACTATACAGCCCTCCACACTATACAGCCCTCACAGTATACAGCACCCCACAATATACAGCACCCCACAGTATACAGCACCCTACAGTATACAGTACATCACTCCACAATATACAGCACCCACAGTATACAGCACCTCACGGTATACAGCACCTCACAGTATACAGTATACAACACCCCAAACTTTACAGAATACCGCACCTCACAGTATACAGTATACAGCACCACACACTATACAGTAGAGCAGTATAGCACCCCACAATATACAGCACCCAACAGTATACAGTAGGGCAGTATAGTACCCCACAATATACAGCACCTCAAGGTATACAGCCCCCTACAGTATAAAACACCACACAATATACAGTATACAGTCCCCACAGTATACAGCCCCCCACAGTATACAATAGAGCAGTATAGCACCCCACAGTATACAGCACCCCAAAATATACAGCCCCCCAACAGTATACAGCATCCCACAGTAAATATCACCCCATAGTATACAGTAGAGCAGTATAGCACCCCATAGTATACAGCACCCCACAGTATACAGTACCCCACTGTATACAGCACCCCACAGTATACAGCACCCCACACTATACAGCACCCCACAGTATACAGTACCCTACAGTATACAGCACCCACAGTATACAGTAGCTTACAGTATAATAGCATAACAGCCCCTGTCACCTTTTCCTGATGTAATCTTCACAAAAAAAGCTCCACAGTTAAGGCAAACTTCTCCTGCAGCAACACTCCGGGTAGAAAGGACCTTTGATGACCTCATAGCCATGTGACCAGTAATATTGCTAGGTTACTGGTCACATGGTGATGATGTCATCTAAGGTCCTTCCTCCTAAGAGAATCACAGCTCTCACAGTTCACTGGCTGGAGTGTCGGCAGGCAGGCATGGCATGGCAGCACCCCCCTGTGTAGCTGACAGCCTGACACCCGGGACAGTGGCTAGCAGGACTCAAGAGGCAGCTACCTTGGGCCCGGGGAAGCTGCCCCTTTTGCCCCTTGACGGCCCTGGACAAGGCACACAAAAACGTGAAACAAACATTGAACACTTATTGGGGCAATGTTTGGTCCTTTCGGAACACCCTGCCATCACCTATAGGAGGAGCAGCAATTTGCAGGAAAAAGTTGTCCACATTTTTTATCAAGCACCTCAGCAGATCCCATGGCTGGAACACAACTACATGGGCACTTTTCCAAGTGGTACCTGCGTGGCTTGTAAATATATCAAAAATAGGAAAATACTTTACCACTGCATTAACTCATAAACAGTATATGATTCATTATTTTATCAACTTCAAAACAGTGGGGGCAATTTACATATTGATCTGTAATTGCGGTAAGCAATATGTAGGAAAGACTAAGTGAGTGGCAGCAATTTACCTGTGAGTATTAACATCAGCATCAAGTGTGGCCCTCAATCATCCACTTTAATGTATTTTATATCCACACGGTTGGAATTATTTTTTTATTGTTCAGTTTAATGAAACCAGTATAGATGCATGTTTACTACAACAATACACAGGGTAGTGCACACATGTATCTGTGATTGATAATTTTTTTTCCCTTTTCCGTTTCCCATTTCACTTTATTCCTGTCTTCAGACATTTCCAATCATTTAATTTTTTGGGGGGCTAATGTTGTTAGTTAAATTCAAAACAAAAATATACAAGATTACTACACCAACACACAGGGTAGTGCACAAAAATGTATAGGTGAACAATAGAGGAGGGGCTGTATTTCCCTTAATCGGGGACTAAATGCAGAGGTGTAGCTAGGCTTTCCAGCACCTAGGGCAAGGATTCAGCATCATGCCCCCCCCCCCCCCCACACCCCATTGCACTTGCCACTCAAATTTACGTAAAGCTAAATAAGTCTGGCGGTGAGTGTAGTGTGCCATGGTAACATTTCTTTACACTTAGCCACTCCATTAACTCCGCCCAATGCATAACTGTACTCACCCAGTCCCACTTACCTAATAAAATCTATCATAGGTACACGTACCAATACACCTTGCAACAAATGAAAGAACCTACTGGTCCTACCTCTTGCAGGGTTTTGTTGGCATGTCGGCATGATGTCCACCAAAACCGGAACAAGGTCCATGTGGTGACAGGACAAAAACAATAATCACATAAAAGGAAGTGATGGTGGCTGTCCAGTGAAATCCCCAGCATGGCTGCCCTCTACGACCTAGCTATCTCAATATATAACAGGGTAATCTATGGCATTTCACCTTAGTGCCCCTCACAGCACTAATGACCACATTGTGCTTCCTTACAGCAGAAATGCCCAAATTGTGCCCCATCACTGCAGTTTTACCCACCTTTTTGCCCCTTCACAATAGTTATACCCACCTTTGTGCCCCTTCACAGTAGTTATACCCACTTTTGTGCTCCTTCACAGTAATGTCCTCCTTGTGTCCCCTCACCGTGGTTATGTCCCCCTTGTGCCCCCCCCCCCGGCCCCTATTGCCCTCTTCAGCTCCATTCAAAAATGATGATCAGCACATCTGCGTCCCCAGCAGCAGCAGCAAGTCACGTGCACACAAACACACACAAACATTGCACTGCTGACTTTGCAGGAGGCTGATTCCAGGGCTTTCACCACTCCTCCCATACAGCCTGCAGCACGATGTGTGGTTGCTGGGGAGCACTGGAGACCAGCTAAAAGGTGAAGCAGGGAGCTGACATGTAAATGATTTGCCCTGCAGCCCCACTCCCCCACTCTTGCCACGCCCCTGCCTAAGTGCGTTTCTCATTATTTTTGTCTCCACATGTTTCCAAGCAATTATTTTTTTGGGGGTTGTTGATTATATTAAAACCAGCATATAGATGTGATTACTACACCAGTACATTATATGAGAGGCCCAAAAATGACAGGGCTTTGGAAGGGTTGCAGACAAAAGATTCAGAGCCAGAATGTGGGTAGTAGCAACACCAGCCATCTGGCAAGAAGTAGTACTACTACTAGTAGTAGCAATAGAAGGCTGCAGTTATCTGTGCTGGCTTCGGAAAGGTGAAACACTATTGTTAAAATAGAAAAGGGGGAGAGAAAGAATAACAAAACCGGAGCCGCACATCTAAAATATATCAAATTTATTTAGGGAAACAGACACGACAAGAAAAAAGTTAAAATCGTTGTATACAACAAATCAGGGCCATGTGACCCATATATCTGCACATGCCACTCTGGCTCACCACAAAATCATGAGCATAACCCCACATCAATGAATATATAACATTCTAAAGTGCATGTAGTCCATCAGCAATGAATAAAAAATCAAAATACTTATCATAAAGATAGCATGGTGGGGGTATGTGTGGTGGTCAGGAAAAGAGCCCAACGCGTATCGCCAGGCTTGCTGGCTTCCTCAAGAGTGCCTCGTTGAGGAGAAAGAGGAGTGATGTGGAGGTGACTTTGAAATCCAACACCATCCCATGTAGCCAGGGGACACAGCTTTAGGCCTGCTCCTCCACCTTGCAACCCCCCAAGAAGGCTTTCAGTGGAGCCTGCTTAGTCTTCACTGTCCATTCCTAGAGTGAGGCCTTCCATTGTCTTACGAAATGGCAAGAAAACCCCACCATGCCCTATGGAAGATAGTGAAAAGAGTCTTCCTGTTGACGAATTGTGTGGGAGCTGTCACCATTTGGGCTGCCCTGAGAGGAGGTTAGCGAGGAGGCTGGGGACCAGATGTATACCTGTGTTGATACTGGTAGTAATAGTGACATGTGTATCCACGGCATTGGTGGTGGGGGAAGCGACAGTGGTAGTCGGAGAAAATGCAGAGCAGGGGAGGGAGGACATCATGATACAGATGTAGCAGGGGAAACACACACTCTCTTAACTCAAATTTTTTAACTCATCGCGTTATCTTGAAACAAAAGCCATTGAAAAGCAATTGCTTAACGCATTTAGTTGCATTCCGTTTAGATAACATGTCTCATAAAGCATGTGTGTTAACCCTGCTACATCCGTACTTCAAAGTCTTATAAAAGCGGCAGGAAGGATGATGACTCCAATTACAATTGTGTGCCAGACCTGGAAACTGGATTGGGGTGCTGAGGAGGCAACATCAGTGGAGATGGACGGTGGCAGCAACAATAAAGAGCAGAGGCCACGTACCTCCCAAAGAACAGCTGCAGCCATGTCTGTTTTGGGATCCGGTGATGCTGCTGGCGCTGCAGATAGGTTAGGACTAGAGATAAGTGAATCGAAGTTGACGTAGTGGAATTCGATCCGAATTTCAGGAAAAATTTGATTTGCACCAAATCTGAATTTCCTCACTCTTTGTGGTAGCGAATCACATTTTTTCCTTAAATGGCTGCTGCACGTGTTAGGACATGGAGGAAGGAACTCTTGGAATGAAGGATCACCCACAATTCCATGAATGCAGCCAATCAGCAGCCAGCCCTGTGATGTCACAGCCCTATAAATGGCCCCAGCCATCTTGCATTCAGCCTTTTTCCAGTGCAGGGAGAGACATCAGCAGGTGCTAGGGATGGTGGAAGAAAAGACTTTAAAACTTTTATTTTGCTGAATAGAAGTTCAGGGAAAGAGCATTAGAAGTGTAGGGAAAGGATAGGAAGGAATTATTTAACAGTATTGAAGCAGAACAGGGTGCAATAGGGGAGTGTACAGCCTGGGTAATAGGAACAATCCTATTACACAACTGGGCTTCCAGGTTTGCAATAGATGTAATTCCACCAAACTGTTCTTTTTTTTGGGGTGCAAGTGCTGTGTGATACAGTCCTTAACAGGTGTATTACTAGTAGAGAGGAGCGAATTTCTTAAAAATTTCCATCAGAATTTATTTGTGGTGAATCTTGTTAAAAACAGCTATTTCCTGGCAGCAGAGAGTCTATATAGTGGTGTAGTGGTGTAGGACACTCTGCCACGCATAGGGAGTCTGCTGTGGTAGTGAAACAATACTGTGAGTCAGTATGACATGTAGATGACAGACATTGCTCTTAGAATCACTGCACACTTCACTTATTTGGGCAGTTACGGGGCCAAAACTGACCAAATAACTCAAGTGTGAACTCAGCCCTACACATCAAGAAGAAGAGCACTCCTTTTACACCGTCATCAGCTTATTCCCCATAGATGTCTAAAGAACCTGTTCTATTAAACGCTTAAACAAGTAGAGCCCCCCCGGCAGAGTGGAGTGTTTGTAAGCAGTAAGTTTGTGTTGACGTCACTGATTATTTTGACCTTCCTCTGATCCGTCGAAACAATAACTCACGAAAAATCCTTTCTGTTGAGCAGCTGCCTTCACTCGGTCAGCATTTGGTCAGCAATTCATCAGTATTGCTAAAGCCAAAAAAAACAGGAGTGGATCCAAAAGAGAGATGACACGTGAATGGAATATTTGCTGGTCTTCTGTGTTTTGTGCCCACTCCTGCTTTTGGCTACCAAATCATAAGCCAATTCTGATGCAAAATAGGGACCATGTCATGCAGGCCCTACAGCTGTTACATAGACAGGATCCATTGTGAGTCTCATTTTCCCTTCTTTCTGACAGTTCAGAAGAAGGGTTAAATAAATGATGATGTCAGCCAGGCCAAAAGGCAAAATAGTGGCCCAGTCATAAAGTGGGGAGGGTGGGAACAGCATGAGAAGTCCACAAAGTGGCCCTATGACATAGTGGTGAGGTGGAAGCAGCATGAGGAGACCACAGAGTGGCCTAATGACAGAGTCTGGAGGTGGCAGCAGCATCAGGAGGAGGCCACAGAGTGGAAAAATGACAGTGTGGAGATATCAGCAGCATCAGGAGGCCACAGAGAGACACAATGATAGAGTATTGAATTGACTGCAGCATCAGGATCCAAAGAGTGGCACAATGACAGTGTGGAAGTGGCAGCAGCAGCATGAGGAGACCACATAGTGGCACAATGACAGAGCGTGGAGGTGGCGGCAGCATCATCAAGAGGAGGCCACAGGGTGGCATGATGACAGTGTGGAGTTGGCAGCAGCAGCATTAGGAGGCCAAATAGTGGCACAGTGAAGAAAGCTGCTCATCAGTGACTCTAGACTCAAGTTGCTGCTGATGGAGCTGGAACTGCTCCTACCCTCCTACCCTGCCACAGCAGCAATAGCAGAGGAATGTGAGCGCAGAGGGCGCACCAGGTCAGACCTGCAAGAGGATAGATGATGGCACAGATAGGCTGTGGCCAGCTGACTACATGACTACATAGGATGTCTCTATAGTAGTTCAGTTTGTCCTCCCTCTCAGCGGGTGTAGAAAAGGACCCCATTTTGGACTGGTAGCGAGGGTCCAACAAGTTGGAGAGCCAGAAGTCATCCCTCTGCCGAATGGTGAAAATTCGGCTGTCACTACCATAGCAAGTGAGCATGCATTGGGCAATTTGTGCAAATGACTCCACTGCATACTGCCACAGTGTTTCTGGATACTCTGCCTTGTATTCCTCTTTGCCTTGTAGCTCCTCTGGCTGCTCCTGCTCCTCCTCTCCTGTCACCTGTGTATAAAAATCACCAATTTTGCTACACATTGCTTGTGTGCCAATGTCCTCCTCCTCCTCCTCCAGTTCAGCCCACACAGGGCTCATGTGGCTGTGAGATATAGGCATCACGCCTCCAGTCCCCTGACCAGACAATTTTACCAGCATCTGTTCCAGGACACGAAGCAGTGGAATGACGTTGTTCATCATGTAATCCTGGCAACTGAAAAATTGTGTGGCCTCTTTAAAGGGCCTGCAAACGGCAGGTGTCACGCATGAACTGCCACTGGCTGACATCAAAGTTACACAGTGAAGTACTCCTGTCCGCTTGGATCATCAATAAATTGTTTATGGCCTTTCTCTGTTCGTATAGTCGGTCCAACATATGGAGGGTGAAATTCCAATGTGTGGAAACATCGGATATCAGCCTGTGTTGGGGGATGCCGTTCTGCCGCTGCAGCTTAAGGAGGGTGTGCTTTGCTGTGTACGAGTGGCTGAAGTGCATGCAAAGTTTGCTGGCCATTTTTAGGATGTCTTGCAGATGTCTTTCAGGAACCGCTTGACAACCAGATTGAACACGTGTGCCATGGAGGGCGCATGGCTCAGCACTCCTTGACGCAGCACCGACACCATGTTCTTCTCATCGTCTGTAATTATGGTTCCGATTTTGAGTTGTCGCAGAGAAAGCCAGGATTTGATTTCTTGATGAATCACACGGAGCAGTTCCTCCCTGGTGACTCAGTTTGCCCAGGGAAACTAGGTGCAGAACTGCATGACACTGCCGTGCCTTGCACAGGTGGTAAGCTGGAGGATCACTGTGACTTGTCCCTGCAGGGGAGGCTGTGATGAAGAGGCAAAGGCGGACATTGTCGCGGGACCAACAACGTGACAACATGGTGGTGGAAGCGGCGTGACCTGACCAAGTTGCTGGTGTGGCTGTGCAGAATCCTGGACACCTGGATGCTTGGGTTCGACGGGTTCGGCCGAACTTCACAAAAGACCCGAACTTGACTCCGAACCCCATTGAAGTCCATGGGAACCAAACTTTTGAGCACTAAAATGGCTGTAAAAATGTCATGGAAATGGATAGAGGGCTGCAAATGGCATCAAAATGTGGTTAAGAGCATGACAAGGGCTCTGCAAACAAATGTGGATAGGGAAATGACTTTAAATAACATAAAATATGTAAAAATAAAAAATAATAATCTTGATCTAGGAGGACGAGGTCCATATGGAGTTAAGGCGGTGGATGAGGCAGTGGATGTGGCGGTGTAGATTGAAGCGGCGGTGGAGGAGGTAGTCTACACTGCTTTTTGGTTTTAAATTTATTTTTATTTTTTTAAATAAGGGTACATCCCAAAACATTAAGAAATATAACCTGTGATAAGCCCCTCCAATCGTGCTAAACACTTGTTCAGAAAATACACTGGCTGCAGGGCAGGCCAGCACCTCCAAGGCATAAAGGGCAAGCTCAGGCCATGTGCCCAATTTGGAGACCCAGAAGTTGCAGGGGGCAGACCTATCAGTGAGTTTGTGTAGGCGTGTGCGAACATACTGCCCCACCATGTCGCACATCCCCGTGATGTTCACAATCCAACTTTCGATGTTATTTTCTGCGCCTACCATGTTGATCATGGTTAGTGGCGAATCAGGGTTCCACGCCGGAGAGGGAGCGTGGGAAAGAGAGACCACATCCAAGGGAGATCAATGGATGAAATTTAATTGTGATTGAGTGGAAATGTGGGACAAATTATTAAAGCAGAAGAATTGAAGGAAAGGAGGGGGCACGCGGCAATTACCCACTCCTGACTCGGGGAGGTACTGACGATAAATAACAATACAGGACGCTTAAGATGCCCTGTTATTGGAATGATTAATAAAAAATTATAGGGAATGTCACTGGGGTATTTTGGATTAGGAAACATCAGACAGGTGAGGCCTTGCTGCCGCTTTGTTGACTCTAGATAACTTCTGCCTGATCGCACGTCCCCATGACATCCACGATCCATTTGGATACCTCCTCTATCAACTTTCGATGTTCTTTTCTGAGCCTACCATGTTGATCACTCTTATCGGCGATTCAGGGTTCCACGCCGGAGAGGGAGCGTGAGAAAGCGCTACCCCATCCAAGGGAGGTCAATGGCTGCAATGTGATCGAGCTGAAATGTGGGACAAGTTATTAAAGCGGAAGGATCGAATGTAAGGGCCAATTAAAGACAAATTTTAGAAATTTAAGTCCCTGCCACCTATGCAGAGGAGAGGTTTTTCATCTGCAAAAATGGGTTAATTTCACCCACCAATGGAACAGATGATTTAAAAAAAATTCAGGCCCTGTCAACTATGCAGAGCAGAGGTTTATTTATGGCAAAAATTGTAAAAATGTAGCAGAAAATTTGTGAAATTTATTAACCTGTCTACTAGGTAGAGTAGGGGTATATCACAATGGAAAATTTGTGAATTTCACCCGAATATGTAGCAGACAAATTAATGATTTTTTTAACCTGTCTACTAGGTATAGCAGTGGTATATCACACCCAAAATTTGGTGATTTTCACCAGACTAATTTGTGAAATGTTATTATCTGTCTACTAGGTACAGTCGGGGTATATCACACCCAAGATTTGGTGAATTTCACCCGAATATGTAACAGACAAATTAATGTTTTTTTTTACCTGTCTACTAGGTAGATGCCATGCCCTGCTCAGGTTATGTGCGGAGGTCTGCCACGTTAGCAGCACGTGTGTAGCCTTTTGTTTTTGTTTTGGAGCAGAGCTGTATCCGTCTCCCTTCAGGTGCACTGGGTGGGGTCGTTGGTATGAGTTTAAATTATGCCCACTCCCAGTGTCCTGTCCGGGTTATAGCTTCTGTCTTGCTCAGAGGAAGGAAGGAAGGAAGGATTTGCTGTGCCTGCTCAGTAACAAGATAAGTTGGTTTTGTTTTTCTTGTGATTGTCTGTCTAGGCTGTTAGAGAGACGCCTGTCCCCTCCAGGTCCTGAGGGAGCAGGCTGCCTCTTTCCCCCTTTCACCATCTTAGGGATTTTAGGGAATATTCAGCCTAGGCACGGGTACACGCTCATTCCCACCTTCAGGGTCTGAACGTGGGCATAGGAGTCTAGGGAGAGTGATAGGGATTTGTCAGGAGGTGACCTTTATCCCCAGCTTCTTGCCTAGACACTTGTTTGGTTGTATTCTGTGTATCTTGTATCCTGTCCAGCGTGACATTATAACCCGCCAATACTTTGACTGCCATTTCTCAGCTGTTTTGAGATGGAGTCAATTGATGCGCTAGTCGATAGCAAGCAGGGATTATCCCTAGAGGTTGCTGATCTGCGTAATTCGGTCACACGGTGTCAGAATGCTCTGGCATCAGGTGCAATAGGAGGAAGTCAAATTTATAGGGAGCCTAAAGTCGCTCTCCCTGATAGATTTGCAGGGAGTGTGGATGACTTTATCCGCTTTAAAGAGTTATGCAAGCTGTATTTTCGGCTGCGTCCATCTTCGTCTGGTGATGAGAGTCAGAGGGTAGGGATAATCATATCCCTGCTTAAAGGGGTCACGCAATCCTAGGCCTTTTCTCTGCCGCCCGGTTCTCTGGCCCTCCGGTCGGTGGAAGGATTTTTTAAAGCCTTGGGATTAATTTATGATGATCCAGATTGGGTCTCGATGGTGGAATCTAAATTGCCTAATTTATTACAAGGTGAACATATTGCAGAGGCTTAAGAGATGGGCTACTGAGTCAAAATGGAATGACCCAGCGTTACGTAGTCAGTTTTGTCAGGGGTTATCTGAGAGATTAAAAGATGCCCTTGCTTTTCATGAGTACCCGGATGCATTAGAGAATGCTATGTCTTTGGCAGTAAGGTTAGATAGACATATTAGAGAGAGGTGTAAGGTTCCCTCCTCACAAGGGACCCCTTCTGTGAGTGGTTTAGTCTCACCTGCTCCCCAGGGTAATATGACATGTCACTCAGGGGTAGGGGAGGAACCCATGCAGCTGGGTCAGGTGTCTATCCGTTCTGGTAGTAGGAACTTTAGGAGGTTGCATAAACTATGTTATTACTGTGGGAAAAGTGGTCATTTTATTTTTGCTTGTCCTTTTGTTAAACCGCACGTTGATGAGAAAGAATCACAAAGAGGCTTACTTAAAAAAAAAAAAAATCCCTGACTGGTAGTGTGAATGGGGTGGTGGAGCAAGCAGGTATGCAAGCTCCCTGTAATACTTTTCTCCTTCCAGCTATGGTGACACTAGACTCAAGAAAATTTATTGTTGAAGTATTCACTGACTGTGGTGCTGGGGTAAACCTTATTGATTTTCTTTTTCTTCAAAATCTGGGTCTAAATACTTGCACTTTAGAAAGAGAGATTCCGGTTTTCGCAATTGATTCTTCCCCTCTTTCCCAAAAGAGTCTCACTCATATTGCTCATGGCATTTAGTTAAGGGTGGTTGATTCACATGTTGAGATCATGTCTTGTTTTGTCATGAAAGACTTGCCCGATCCTATAGTCTTTGGTTTACCATGGTTGACAAAACATAACCTAATTATAGATTGGCAAGCAAGACAGATTATTGGTTGGAGTGAATTTTGTTCGGACAATTGTCTTGGCACATCTATCTCTAGTGTGTCTACTACGGCTTTACCTCAGTATCTCTCAGATTTTGCGGATGTCTTTTCGGAGTGTGGGGCTCAGGAATTACCCCCTCATCGTGACTATGATTGTCCAGTTAATCTCATCCCAGGGGCTAAGTTGCCAAAGTCTCGGCTTTACAATCTTTCTCAACCTGAAAGACAGGTCATGCGGAAGTATATTGCCGAGAGTTTGGCAAAAGGTCATATTAGGCCATCAGAGTCTCCAGTTGCAGTTGGTTTATTCTTTGTAAAGAAAAGGATGGATCGCTGAGACCCTGTTTGGATTTCCGGGAATTGAACCGTATTACGGTCCGTTATCCGTATCCCCTTCCTTTGATCACCGATCTTTTTGATCAAATTGTTGGAGCCAATGTGTTCTCTAAGTTGGATTTAAGAGGGGCCTACAATCTGATCAGAATCAAGGAAGGGGATGAGTGGAAAACGGCCTTCAACACGCACAAGGGTCATTTCGAGAATCTGGTTATGCCTTTTGGGTTGACTAACACGCCAGCGGTATTTCAGCGATTTGTCAATTACATTTTCCATCATTTTGTGAGGAGGTTCATGGTAGTTTACTTGGATTACATTCTAATTTACTCTCCTGATCTGAAGACCCATCAGGATCACGTGAGACAGGTTTTGTCGATCCTTCGGGAGAATAAATTCTATGCCAAATTGGAGAAATGTGTGTTGTTGTTTTTTTGTGCAGGAGCTTCCGTTTCTGGGATATCTGCTTTCTGACTCTGGTTTTCGTATGGACCCCGAAAAGGTCTGGGCGGTTCTGGAATGGGACCGACCGCAGAATCAGAAAGCTTTGATGCTGTTTTTGGGGTTTACTAATTATTATCGAAAATGTATCTTGAACTATTCTACCATTGTAAAACCTCTCACCGATATGACTAAGAAGGGCGTCGACGTCTCTGTCTGGTCGGATGAGGCATTTCAGGCCTTTTCGGCTATTAAGGAATGTTCTGCGTCTGCTCCCATTCTGGTGCAGCCCGATGTGTCTCAGCCATTTGTGGTGGAGGTTGGAGCAGTGTTGTCACAGGGTTCATCTCCTGGCAAATGGGTTCCGTGTGCTTTTTTTCGAAGAAGCTCTTGGTCGCTGCTAGGAGAGAATCTTTGTTCAAAACGTGTATCTAACTCAGCGATCTACATACATTGTGTTGCGTGGGTGCAGGGCACTATTTTTTTGTCTTGCCCTGAGCCCAGTGACTGAAAAAAATAAAACTTTTATAAGTCAGGTGGTGGCGGTGGCGGCCATTTTATACAATCTCAGTGCACCAGCACTGCATCTGAGCTTTTGGGACATTGAAATCCAAGCTTTAAAAACAGCACAACTTATTTGTTTCTAAAAAAAAAAATCACAATTTTTTTTGCCAATTTACAACATCTGGTGCATTTGCAGGCTTAGTCAGTGTGCAATTTAAACTAGAAATAGAGCCATCATTTTCTGGGTTTTTAAAAATATACTTTTTTTTGCCAAAAAACACTATTTTCCAAATCTGCAAGTGTTAAATTCAAGTTTAATATATACAACTTTTTATATTCTGTTACCAAAAAAACACTTTTTTTGCAATATACAACATCTGGATTAGTCAGTGTGCAATTTAAGCTAGAAATACAGCCATAATTTTCAAGATTTTTAAAAAAAACTAATTTTTTTGCCAAAAAACACCATTTTCCAGATCTGCAAGTGTTAAATTCAAGTTTAATATATACAGATTTCATATTATGTTACCAAAAAAACCACACACTTTTTTGGCAATATAGAACATTTGGATTAGTCAGTGTGCAATTTAAGCTAGAAATACAGCCATAATTTTCTGGGTTTTTAAAAACACACTTTTTTTGCCAAAAAAAAACATTATTTTCCAGATCTGCAAGTGTTAAATTCAAGTTTAATCTATACAGCTTTCATATTCTGTTACCAAAAAAACACTTTTTTGGCAATATACAACATCTGAATTAGTGAGTGTGCAATTTAAGCTAGAAATACAGCCATAATTTTCAGGGTTTTTCAAAACACACTTTTTTGCCAAAAAACACTATTTTACAGATCTGCAAGTGTTAAATTCAAGTTTAATATATACAGAGAAAACTTTATATCCAGCTCACCTTCCTGGTGTGGTGTATAAACCTGGCTCCAGAGGCCCTGGGGGAGTGTTCCCGTAGCAGGCAGCAAACAAAATAGGAAAAAAGGTATCTAGAGACAATGGAGGTCCTCTTAGCTTTTCTTTATTGATTCATAAAACTGACACAGTCACTGGATCCACGGCATGGTCGCTGACGCGTTTCGGGTATGTACCCTTAGTCGTAGCACCATGCTACGTGTGACCCCACATTATAAAGGATTAGGAATGCACCTCGTCAGAAAATCCTGGGAGGAGCATCCAATCTCATAGGCTGCCACAACAGAGGCACACCTCTTGATTAGGTTCATCGATTACACATGCAATTCGAAACACACTGTGAGGATATACCTGGGTCAATTTAACCCCACAATCGCCAGATTGTGTGCTTTGCAATGGTAAAACCGCACAGTGTGAATACTTACTAATAAAAATTAATAATATAAACAATCAAAATAACGGTCTTACAACCTGAAATGTGATACAATCAAATAAGATTCGGCAAATAGTATAGAGATTTCATAGTAAATCTATATGATAGAAATAAAGCAAGCTTGTGTGTTTGCATTTTGTTGCAGAGATACATTGGTCTTAAAGTGTTCATTACAGACTAGCATATCCTGTGTTGCAAGGCTAATATATCTATATATAAAAGGTATGAAAGAGAAACTAAATAAGTATGTATAAATACTGTCTCTCTGGCACAACTGTCATCTGAACAAATTGGTATTAAATTTAACAATGATGCATACTGTTGCGCATGATCAAACCGCACCGTGCAATCGGTGTCCTAAGCAGAATTCGGCTGGTACGCACAAACCCATCCCGCAATATAAATTTCACACCTTATCTCTCGGCAAAGAGAGAGGATTTTTGTGCGCATGAGTCGGACCCTCGTGTTGAACTACTGGCAAATACCTGTATCCTCTTTATATGCATAGTCCATAGTTCAATTGTAAATATACATCAGTTCTTTTCGCAAATTGAGGCCTGCCGGAATCCTGGACCCAAGTCTAAAGATCCAGTAGGCCTCACAGAGAAGAATCTTTTTGCGGTGGTCACCTCCCCTTTTGGGTGCCAAAACTTTTTCTATAGCAAAAGCTTGGAAAAATGTCACTCTACGGGCATGTTTTTGGATGAAGTGCCTCGCTATATTTGAGATGTTGAGAATATTAGGGTTGCTAATATAGTTCAAATGTTCGAGGATCCGACTCTTAAATTTACGGGCTGTGCTGCCTATGTACATCAGATCACAATCAGCGCATCTGATGGCATAGACTACACCCTCCGTTTAATATATACAGCTTTCATATTATGTTACCAAAAAACACTTTTTTGGCAATATACAACATCTGGATTAGTTAGTGTACAATTTTAGCTAGAAATACAGCCATCAGTTTCTGGATTTTTAAAAACACACTTATCTGCCAAAATCCACTATTATTCTGCCCCTGCAGCATCAGCACGTGTGAAATTCCAGGTTTATATACTGTCAAATTCAGTTAATAAACAAAATAATTGTTGGCAGCCTTTGCTGCAGATGTCATTGTAAGATACTGCCTTCACATACACTTTCAATTCAGTTATTTGAAATAAAGCCATTTAGGGCACAATTCTTTGATAGCGTCCTAGTGTGGATCAGGGCGTGTGAGATACACCCTTTAATTACAGGGGTTCTATTCAGGTATTTGAAATACAGCCATTTTGGGCAAACAAATTTAATTGAGGCGTAGTCTGGTTCAGGGCGTGTGAGATACACCCTGTACATGCAGGGCTTCTATTCAGGTATTTGAAATACAGCATTTTGGGCAAACAAAATGAAAAGAAGGCCTAGTCTGGTGCAGGGCATGTGAGATACACCCTTTAAATACATGGATTTGATTCTATTATTAATAAAACACCTTTTTTGTCCAAAATAAACAATTTCTCAGGCCTTGCAGCATCAGCACGTTTGAAATTCCAGGGTTACACATTGCTCTCATTTTCAGTTATTAAACAAACACCCGTTTGTGCAACAAAAAAAATTAGTTGGCGGTTTTTGCTGCAGATGTCATTGTGAGATACCACCTTAGCATACTGTCTTTCTATTCAGTTATTTGAAAAATAGCCATTTTGGGCACAATTATTTGATAGCGTCCTAGTGTGGATCAGGGCGTGTGAGATACACCCTTTAAATACAGGGGTTCTATTCAGGTATTTGAAATACAGCCATATTGAGCAAACAAATTTAATTGCGGCCTAGTGTGGATCATGGCGTGTGAGATACACCCTGTATATACAGGGGTTCTATTCAGGTATTTGAAATACAGCTATTTTGGGCAAACTAAATTAAAAGAAGGCCTAGTCTGGTTCAGGGCGTGTGAGATACACCCTTTAAATACAAGGGTTTGTTTCTCATTTATTAATAAAACACCTTTTTTGTGCAAAATACACAATTTTTCAGGCCTTGCAGCATCAGCACGTTTGAAATTCCAGGGTTATATACTGCTGTTTTAGTTATAAAAAAAGTTGCCAGCCTTTGCTCCAGATGTCATTGAGAGATACACCCTTTAAATACAGGGCTTCTATTCAGGTATTTTAAATACCGCCATTTGGTGCACAAATCTTTAATTAAGGCCTAGTATGGGTCAGGCCGTGTGAGATACTGTCACGAGGGTGTCAAGAGCCACGTCTGACTCCGTTATACCCGGGGTCAGGAAGTCGCAGCGGGTGGCTGCGCGCTCTATGTCTAAAGATCACAGTGTTTCTTAGTGTTTGTTTTCTGTGTTTGCCTTGCTATCCTTTTTGTCTCACTCAGGGATCCGTAGCTTCTCCTCCTCAGCTGTTTCTTGTCTGCCACTCCCAAACTCCTTATATTCTCCTCTCACACTTCTCTTGTTGCCAGTTATAGAGCTTCCTGCCTGGACATCTATGCTGACCCACTGGAGCTGAGAATCTGGTTGTTGTTCCAGAGTGCTACCCTCCGGATCCCTGTTGGGCTTTTGTTGTCTCCTGTTGTTGCCCACCTGGGATTATATGTTTAGTTTGTATTGTCTGTCCTCCCCTTGGTGTTTTCCTTTAGAGCTAGTGGTGCGGACTAGTGTTCCCACCGCCCTGTTCACTATCTAGGGCTCATCCTAGGGAAAGCCAGGGTTTTAGGCACGTGATCGGCGTACGGGTGAGGAACCCGTCTAGGGACGACAGGGCAGCCAGGCGCCAGCCGCAAGGTGAGTCAGGGGTCACCACCTTCCCTCTCACTAGGGCAGGGCCTCCCTCTTTTCCTCCCTCCGTGTCACGTATGTGACAGTTACGCCGATCGTGATATTATAACTGGCCCTTATTTTTTTTTTTGAGAAAAAAAAATAATAATATATAATTTTTTTTTTTTTTTTCTCTACTTAGAATCCAATATGGATCCTATTGCTGCTTTGGCAAAACAGCTTCAAGGCCTGTCTTTGGAGGTGGCAGGATTGAAGGTGTCTGTCCTCCAACAACAGCAGCAAATGCAGCAGACCGTAAGCCCAGCGGTTGCTATGGGTAACCAGGTTGTTACAGAACCCAAGGTTGTTCTTCCTGACAGATTCTCTGGGGGAAGGGACAAATTTGTGTTGTTCCGTGAGGCCTGCAAATTATATTTTAAGCTGCGCCCTTACTCCTCAGGTAATGAAGAACAGCGGGTGGGGATTGTTATTTCCCTGCTTCAGGGGGACCCGCAATCCTGGGCGTTCTCGTTACCCCCTGGTTCCCAGGCTCTCCGGTCAGTGGAGGAATTTTTTGGGGCTTTGGGTCTCATATATGATGACCCTGACCGCGTCGCCCTGGCTGAGTCGAAGTTACGGAGACTCCTACAGGGAGATCGGCCAGCAGAGGAATATTGCTCAGAGTTCCGCAGGTGGGCTACGGATACTCAGTGGAACGACCCGGCTCTCAGGAGTCAGTTCTGCTCTGGGTTATCTGAAAGGGTTAAGGATGCGCTGGCGCTGTATGAGACCCCCCTTTCCCTTGATGCTGTTATGTCCCTCTCTATCAGGATAGATAGACGTCTTAGGGAGAGATCGAAAATTCCTGAGCAATCGGTAACCTCTCCCAAGCAGCAGTTAGTCTGTACTGACTTGGATG
The DNA here is from genome assembly GCF_014858855.1 of Bufo gargarizans. Taxonomy (NCBI): domain Eukaryota; kingdom Metazoa; phylum Chordata; class Amphibia; order Anura; family Bufonidae; genus Bufo; species Bufo gargarizans. The sequence goes on from NC_058080.1 coordinate 163,243,311, forward strand.
AGCCTATGCAGCTAGGAGGAACTTCTCGTCAGGTCCGTCCTCCTGAGGTTCGCCGTAGGTGGGGGGCTTGTTTTTTCTGTGGGGGGAAGGGTCATTTCATTAATGTCTGTCCCTCCTTTCCCAAAAACCAAAAGACCGTCGGAAAACTACTAACCCCAGGCTGTGCGGAGGATGTCAGCCGGGGGGTATACGTTTCCTCCATACGAACATCTCAATTTGTGTTACCAGCGGTTATTGTTTTTGGTGTTAAGACGGAGTCTATTTCTTTTTTTCTAGACAGTGGTGCAGGGGTAAATTTGATAGATGCCCATTTTGCCCGCACTATGGGTTTGTCTCTCTGTACGCTGCAGAGACCCATTCCCATATTCGCTATTGACTCTGCTCCTCTGTCTCAGAGAAACCTCACTCACGTTGTCCATAACTTACATCTTCGGGTAGGGGACCACCATAAGGAGCGTCTTTCATGTTACGTTCTGGAGGGCCTTCCCTCTCCTGTGGTATTGGGTCTTCCCTGGTTGGTAGCGCACAATCCAGTGGTGGATTGGCAGGCCAGGGAGATATTGGAGTGGAGTGAGCATTGCAGAGAGAATTGCTTAAATAACAATTGCTTAATCGCCTCCATAGCTTCCCTACCTACATTTATTTCGGACTTTGAGGACGTTTTTTCTGAAAAGGGTTGTCAGAAGCTACCACCTCATCGTCCTTATGATTGCCCGGTTAACCTGATTCCCGGTGCAAAATTACCCAAGTCCAGGTTGTATAATCTTTCGGGTCCCGAGAGACAAGCCATGAAAGATTATATCTCCGAGAGTCTGGCCAAGGGACACATCAGACCCTCTTCTTCACCCGTGGCTGCAGGGTTTTTCTTTGTTAAAAAGAAAGATGGGGGCCTGCGTCCTTGCTTAGATTTCCGTGAGCTAAACCGGATAACCATCCGAGACCCATACCCTCTTCCTCTCATTCCTGACCTGTTTAATCAGATTGCGGGTGCTAGGTGGTTCTCCAAACTTGATCTTAGGGGGGCCTACAATCTGATTCGTATCAAGGAAGGGGATGAGTGGAAGACAGCTTTTAACACCCCTGAGGGGCATTACGAAAATTTAGTCATGCCTTTCGGTCTGACCAATGCCCCTGCTGTCTTCCAACATTTCGTTAATGATATTTTTAGTCATCTCATCGGCAGGTTTGTAGTCATATACCTAGATGATATCTTAATTTATTCGGCTGATCTGAAAACACATGAAGTACATGTCAGGCAAGTACTGCAGGTCCTACGGACGAATAAATTATATGCGAAAATTGAAAAATGTGTCTTCGCCGTTCAGGAAATACAGTTCCTGGGATATCTATTATCTGCTTCAGGTTTCCGTATGGATCCTGGGAAGGTCCAGGCAATTTTAGATTGGGATCTTCCTGAGAACCTTAAAGCTCTACAACGGTTTTTGGGTTTCGCAAATTTCTACAGAAAGTTTATTAAAAATTATTCAGTGATCGTTAAACCCCTTAC